>NW_012267389.1:1161407-1161760 GCF_000151885.1 Dipodomys ordii
CACAGTGACACACCCGCCATTCCACACACAGGGTGCACAGTGAGTGGTGTGATCACAGTGACACACCCCACCATCCCACACACAGGGTGCACAGTGAGTGGTGTGATCACAGTGACACACCGCCATCCCACACACAGGTGCACAGTGAGTGGTGTGATCATAGTGACGCACCCGCCATTCCACACACAGGGTGCACAGTGAGTGGTGTGATCACAGTGACACACCCCACCATCCCACACACAGGTGCACAGTGAGTGGTGTGACGCACCCCACCATCCCACACACAGGGTACACAGTGAGTGGTGTGATCACAGTGACACACCCCGCCATCCCACACACAGGGTTGAACAGTG
>NW_012267389.1:1162708-1175456 GCF_000151885.1 Dipodomys ordii
CCCACACACAGGGTTGAACAGTGAGTGGTGTGATCACAGTGACACACCCGCCATTCCACACACAGGGTGCACAGTGAGTGGTGTGATCACAGTGAGACACCCCTCCATCTCACACACCTGTGCACAGTGAGTGGTGTGATCACAGTGAGACACCCCTCCATCCCACACACCTGTGCACAGTGAGTGGTGTGATCACAGCACTCCACCATCCCACACACAGGTGCACAGTGAGTGCTGGGCCACTCACATGCATGGAAAATGTCTGGGCACAGATTCTGGAATCTGACACTCTGCTACCTGGGGAAACTCAAGGGGAACATTGCCCCCTAGAATGGCCTGGGCACAAGAACTAGACTCTAAATCAAAAACAATGCCTGAAAAAGAAAGCTAATGCGATGAGATCTGCATGGGGACCTGTGTTAGCTGCATGTTTTCATAGGCAGGTTTACAAAGTAAGGGTGTGAGAACAATGTGATGTGAATTTGTTTTGAAATTAGACGTTGTACTGGAGACCAGTCAATGCAAAAGCATGAGAAAAACAAAGCCTCACAAATCATAGATCAAAAAGTAAACTGACTTTTATGAATAGTATGAATAATTGCAATTCCAGGATATCAATTATTTTTCTGTCTGATAGAAGAACATCAAAAGTATAAGAAAATATAGCCTATTCAAGAGGTAGAGCGCTAGCTTTGAGCTGAACAGCTGAGGGACAGCGCCCAGGCCCAGAGTTCAGGCCTCACGACCGGACCCAAAAAAAAAAAAAAAAGAAAAGAAAGAAAGGAAATATAGCCTATGTATTCAACCAAGTAGTATTTCTGCCACACACGGAATGAAAGCTTGTCATCTGCAGAAGCACTGCTGAACCTGGAAGAGATGATGGTACGTGAGAGAGATCTGACACAGAAAGACAAATACCATATGGACTCTGCAAATGCAATACTGGAACATGGTGGGTTCCAAGGCAGTTGTATCTTAGAGCTGTCTTGCTGCAGACCCCTGATCCATCTCCCCTCCCCTTCCCTGAACAAATGCACCCGTAGTCTTGGAAGAGAGCCTGAGACCGAGGCCACACCGGATGCTGACACCCTCGGTGAACACAGATACTGCTGACACCTTGAGACGCCTCAATCACAATAACACTGCTCACCACCCCGCCTCCATCTGTCTCCCCCACCCAACTTCACTCAGCCTAATATTTAGAGCCCTAGTTGTAAGGGGGTGCGCCATTTCCCCTTCAGCCATGCGGAAGAAGACTTCCCAGGCTTCACTCCTAAAGAAAGCCTGTTGGTCTATTCAGTTTGCTTTCTGCCCTCTCTTTATCTTGACAACCTCATGACTCAGTTTCCTTACCAGGAGGGTGCAGGGGTTAGGCAAGGAGGGTGTGTAGCCAAGCACCAATAGCCAAGTGCCATTCTCTTTGGAGAAGTTACTTTTTTAGACTCATTGATTCTGTCCATCCAGACTGTAGAGAAAGGAAGATGTGGTTCTTTCTGGCCTCTTCCAGCTAAGAAAGAGTTAAGGAGGTTTTCTCTCGCAGCCCCGATAGTTTGCAGTAGCCTAAGGAAGTCCTGACTTAGACCAGGAGATAGCATTCAACGGTGGCTTGCAGTTGAAGTGTATTTGCCAGTCAGCTCCTGGGAGTAGAAAGGAGGCGGGGGCTGTGTTATTATCTGGTTTTGTGATCTGGTAGCTTAGGCAGGGTTTTGTGCTGTTGGAAGGGGCAATCAGCTGTCCATGCAGTTTTTAGGAAGTGAAAAGGACAGGAAAGGTTGGCGTGAAAGGCATCATGGAGATGCTGCAGAAAAAGATGTCTTCAAGGAAGAAGGGAGAAACACCGTTCCCCTGTGATGGAAAGCTTGTTGCAGTGAGAAATCCCTCTCCCACCAGATTTGGGCATTGGAGTGCAGTTAAAGGCATATTTTGAATCAAATACGTGTGGATAACTTTTCCCTCCGTTCGGGTCAGCGCCCTTGTCAAGACTATTAATTCTGTCTGTTGGCAGGTGGCTCCTGGAAGTAAGGATTTGGCTTCTACTCATCAGGAAGGGTCAGTGACTGTGTTGTCATGATCTTTCTAGAGTGGCCCATCCCACCTGGGGGAGGGGCTGCCTTGAGGTATTCCCATCAATAAACCAAACTAGGGTGCCTTAATGTGGAATTGGGGAATATAATGAAAGATGTTCAGAAGAGTGTTCCCTTGGGGTGACAGGGAAAAGGTTAGAGGGGTGCCGGTGGGGACATTTCTGAGAACAAATGGAGGAATGAGAGTGGATGCTGCTGTCCCTATGTCCTCTGCTTTCTATTTGTGTGTGCATGCACCTGTGCATGTGTATATGTGCTCGCACACCTGCTCCCACTGGGCCAGGGGCATGAACTCAGGACCGCCTAGATGCTGTCCCTGAGCTTTTTCACTCAAGGCTAGTGCTCTAATACTTGAGCCACAGTTCCACATTCGGAATTTTTGGTTGTTAATTAAAGATAAGAGTCTCAGACTTTCCTGCCCAAGATGGCTTCAAACTATAGTTCTCCAGTTTCAGCCTCTTAAGTGGCTAGGATTGCAGGTGTGAACCATGGTGCCTGGCTTCTGCCCTGTTTTTGAGGGACTATTTCCAGCTGTGCTCCAGGCCTAAGACCTCAGAGCCTTGAGGCTTCTTCAGGGGGAACCAATTCATGATGTTCATTCATCTCATCATAAGAGTCAGGAAATGAACCCTAAGATATGTATTCAAGTGTTTTTTTCTTTCATGCGATTGTTTCTAACACATTTATAAGATTATTTCTTCGTTGCTTTGTATGTCCCTCCCACACAGTATAACCCCTGCTTTCACTGTATTTGATGTTATAATTTGTGGAGGGGAAGGGAAAAAACAAATCGTTTAAATAGGGATACAGGTGGCCCCACTGCAACAATGAGACCTACAAGTCGTATGTCTAAAATGAACTTTACAACTTTGGTGGGTGGGGGGAGGAGGGTTGGGTGGAGGGGCGGTGGGGAGGGGGGAGGATGGGATGGGAAGGGGAAACAAAGGAGGAGGCTACAATGCTTGATAAGAAATGTACTCATTATCTTGCCCATGTAATTGTAACCCCTCTGAATAGTATTTTCACAATAATAAAAAAAGAGTCATGAGAATGAGATGAAGATGAATTTGTCAGGATGGAAAATAAAGCAAATAAACTTAATAAGGAAAATAAAGTAAGTACTAGTAAATGCTATTAGCCTCTAGTCACTAAATCTCTTATCAGTTGTGGAGAAAAAAAGGAAAAAAACCAATAACTGCAAACCATTTAACTGATGATGAGTTTTTATCACATAGGTGCCTAGAAACAAGTTGCACAAAACTTTTGGAGTTTGAAAGGAAACCAGCTGTTTACCCAGACACCTATAGACACTGGAAATATCCTTCAGTGTGAATGGGAGGTGGAGAAAATCTGTTAGCATTTGCTGTCAGGAGACTCACTTTCAAATAGCATGAAGGAAATTGACTGAGAAGAAAAGAATGGTGGAGGAGGGGCAGGAATGTCAGCAGGAAAAGAAGTGAATGGCACACACAAAGAAAGCAAGCAGAGATGCCTTACTTCTCATTTTGGGCTTCTCAACTTTGTTGGGTACTGAAGCAAAAAAATAGAGCATTGTCTGATGATGAGGAAAAAGGTAAGACCATTATAGAAGGATAAGGGCAAAGGCAGGGGCAAAGTGTACATGCCTTTCTTAACTGACACAGGTGACAGGAATGAAAGGTATGGCAGGGTAAGCCAGAACAATTCATTCAAAATGAAGTTCAAACACATGGTCATACATAGCACAAGAATACTTAATGAAAACAAACAACAAATATGACCATTACAAAAAGCATCCTTAAGCCATAACACAATTGTATTGAAAGTAAACTTCCTAGCAGGGTGCTGGTGGCTCAGTACCAGCAAATAAAGAAATCTGTGTCAAAAAGCTGACTTTTAGAGGTCACACTTATATACACTCACTTTCAGAAGTTAAACTCTCTCAGGAAACTCATCTGAATCTTAGCAAATCACTACTACTGCTTCTCACTTAATTTCTTCCAGGAGAATATAAATGATTATGCATTTGCTTGTGATTACATATCCATGGTAGTTACAAGGATGATAAATAAGAAGAGCAGAGAAAAATCACTAGCCATCTTCAAACTTTAGAAAAGCCAGTGATCTGGTCCCTCACGCCTGTAACCCTAGCTACTAAGCAGGCTGAGATCTGCGGATCATGGTTCAAAGCCAGCCCCAGCAGGAAAAGTCTGTGATACTCTTGTCTCCAATTAGCCACTCCAAATCTGGAAGTAGAGCTGTGGCTCAAGTGGCAGAGGGCTAGCCTTGAGCGATAGAGCTCAGGGACAGCACCAGGCCCTGATTTCAAGTCCCAACCACCACCAACAAAAAGGCCAGTAAACGTAAAGTTGGCACTTTTTGTCTAGAGGAACTGCTGGATGGACAGGTAGGGCTGGTCCAGTGGAGAGTCCAGAAAGACCTTTCTAGAACAGGCCAGCAAGTGGTGGGTAAGAGAACACTGAAAAAGGGAAGAATGTCAGAGCGTGAAGGTAGTATCTAGGGTCCTGAACATATGTCAAAACCCACCTTTCTTGGTCTTCTATTTGTTCATAATTAAGACAGAAGTCCCTCTTAAGTTTAATATGCCCTTTTGCCACTTCTTCTGTGTTAAGTGGAAGGGCTACTTGAGACCTTTTATCTCCCAACCTCAGCCTTGCAATGTTTACAACCTGTGCTCTCCTCAGCCTGACTGAAGCCACAGATCTGGCAGATTCTCATTAACTCCTGCCTCCTTTGTTGCAGCCATTTGGTAAGAAGTACACACACTGGTCTGCATGCCAGCACAAAGCCCTCTGACAGCCTCTTGTCCTAGATGGTCACACTGCTTCTACCTGTTCCCAGAGGCTCAGGCTGACACTGCACCGCGTGTTCTTGGTGTGGGCATTCTTTTAGTAATCTGGACAACTTGTTTTCCACTACTCTGGCTATGCTACAGGATAAACCAATGTTTCTTGCAGACCCAGGCACTACAAGGAAGGAAGAAAGAATGAACAAGTCACACTAGTTATTTCAAGGCTTTGACCATACTGTGAAGACAAGGATAATAAGTACTAGGCCTGAAGGTTGAATGGAGCCTCTATTTTCTAAATGGATATCTAATTTTTTTGTAACAGTGTAAATTTCATTGGTGTCCCAAAGGAATGACATACTGTTTTTCACAATCCATCAAAAATATTTTCCAGGCCGGGCACTAGTGGCTCACCTCTATAATCCTAGCTACTCAGGAGACTGAGATCTGAGGATTGTGGTTCAAAGCTAGTCCAGACTCTTGTCTACAATTAATCACTGGAAAATCCAGAAATGGCATTGTGGTTCAAGTTGTAGAGCACTTAGCTTGAATAAAAAGGGACAGCACCCAAGCCCAGAGTTTGAACCCTAGGACTGAAAATAAGAAAAGAAAAAAAAAACAAATTTTGTCCTGTAATCCTAGTATTAGAGAGACAGAGGCAGTCAGATGTGTAAGTTCAAGACCAGCTAGGACTACACAGTGTGTTTTAGTTGAATCTAGAATAGACACCTTATCTCAATAAAGGGAAAAAGTAAGTTTTTATTACAGTCTGTGGCTCATGCATTTTGCAAGTTCAAAGCACCATTGCTTCTATGTCTCCCATGTGTAACACTGATAGAAAAACATACCAGGTTCCTGACCTCCAAATCTCATAAATGACTGACTTTTAGCATCAAGATTTCAGATTTACTAGAGACATCTTATATTTGAGTGTGTATGTCAGTCACACCACACCAAGGTGACCTGTCAGGTCAGTGAAGGAGCCCTGGGCCTGGCTTATCACCCCACCAATTCCACAGGCTATAATCAAGTGCACCATTCCCTACTTGGGAACATTTCTAATGAACCTCATGAGGTTTGATAGCACCTTTCAGGACTTCCTGGATGTGAGTAGCCAGAGGCCAGGTGGGGGCCTGGGGTTGGGGGAGCAAGTCTTTTGCTAAGCCCTGAGTTCTGAGCTCTAGGACTGTGTTCTACCTTTAACTGGAAACTTGTTTTTTTAAAGCAAGGCAGTTTTGATTGTAGGAATTTGTTATTTTTACAAAATGATTGAAGCAAGTCTGATTTTATGAAGATAAGGTGGCATTAGCTATTGGTACAGAGAAAAAATACAGTTAATGTAACTCTACATTATAGAAAGGACTCTGGTTGTTATTTATGGGGGCTTTGATGCTAGAATGGTTTTTTGTTTTTGTTTATATTTTTTGCTGGCCCTGGGTCTTGAACTCTGGGCCTGGGCATTGTCCCTGAGCCTCTTTGTGCTCAAGGCTAGCACTCTACCCCTTGAGCCACAGTGCAGCACTTGAGCCACTGCTCAGCTTTTTCTATGTAGTTTGTTGGGGCTACACGTCTCACTGATTTTCCTTCTTCAGGCTGGCTTCAAACCTCAGTGCTCAGATCTCCTGAGTATCAAGGATTACAGATGAGGGTCACTGGTGCCTGGTTGGTAATATAATTTTTTAAAATTATATTCCCAGAGACAGTCATGATGGTTTATTGCTTGCTGTTTTGGAGGTCTGAGCTCACACTATACTGAGAACCCATTTGTCTATGTAGGAAACCTAATATATCCGTATCTGTCATATGACAGCCTGCTGTTATTATTAAAGTTCCATCTTTGTGTTTGACCTCTGTTCTTTAAATAAATTAAAAAATGTAAATATCTGTGCAATAATTTTCAAATTTGCTCCCAGACACAAACACAAATGTTCTGAGGATGTTAATCTGTATTGTCCCTTGGTGTTGCATTTGTGTATTGTAGTGATTTCAGATCTGGAAAGCTGAGGTGATCGTCGATAGTCATTTGTATTTGGAGAAATTGTTCATGTGCCCTTCATATGCAGTTATCGACCACTTTCCCAGTACTCTTATAAGAGAGTCAAGAAATTCAGAATTAAATTGCCAAAATAGACAGCTCATTTTTAGAATATTCAGATTTCTGTTTTGTTTAGTTTTGCTTTTTAATTATTTAGCTACTTTAATAAAGCCTACTAGCCACAATCAAACATACACACAAAAAAACCTTCAGAGTTTTGTTATCTTGAAGTTTTGGTGCTTTCAAGCATTAATTTTTTGGAAAGATGTACACTTTGCAGGCTGGGTTCTTTTTGAGCTCATAGCTGTGTTTTCTGTTGTTTTCACCACCATCCCTGCCCACTGAGGTGCCACATGCAGTTCCTGCAGACACAGGTAAGATCATCTCTATGTGAGCACTAAGTTACAGCAAGATGCCAAGTTTCACATTGAAAAGAAAATAGACAGCAGGGTGCTGGTAATCCTCACTAGTCAGGAGGCTGAGATGTGTAGTTTTAAGTACAAAGTCAGCCTGGGCAGGAAAGCTGTGAGATTTTTATCGCCAGTAATTTGCCCAAAAGAATACCGAAATAGAGCTGTGGCTCCAGCAGCACAGTGCATAAAAGAAGCTCAGTGAAGCACCGGCCCTGAGTTCAAGCCTCAGGACGGGCACCAAGAAATAAAAGAAAGAAAGAAAATGGGAGCCTCTGGAAAAACAGCAACAGCAGCAACAAAACCCACAGGACTTCTTTCTTGGGGAGCAATCTGGCCACCTAGGAAAACGCTGACCCTTCCCCCGAGCCTAGCCATGGGTCTTGGGACAATAACTGTTTCCAAGGAAAACAGACCCTGCACAAAAGCATGAACTGAAGTGTAGTATATGCAGACAGGGTTCCAATAATAACCCCTTTGAACAAAAACATAAAAACAACATAAACAAGACTGTTTTGCAGACCTGGAGACTAAAGTTCTCAACACTACCCTTCCTTTTCCCCTGTCTTGTGTACTGTTAAATTTTAAATGTTTTTTTTTTGCAGAAATACAGAGACCCTCAAAGAAAAATATCTAATGAAAATTGAAGAGCCAGACAGAGTGACTCCCAGACAGAGTGACGCTATTCTTAAGGTAGTCCTTCCTTGAGTCTCAGAAAAGCCGGCTGAAGACCGCAGTGAGAGTCAGCGGATGACCAGGGGGACGGGAATGGCTGCCACGAACCTGCGATGAGCAGAACAAAGACCCCTTGCATTTCAAGCCCGAAGCAAGACCAGCCGGGCTGCGCCACGAAGTGCTGTGTCTTCAGTGCCAAGTGTCAACCAGCCGTGCGTAGGCCTGAGCAAATCTCCCAATGCTCCGTTGTGTGATAGCACTGTGGGGTCTGCCTGCGAGCCCGGCGGCGGCGGAGGCCAGGCGCTGGCTCACGAAGGGCTCCGCCTTCTGCACCTACTACGGTCTCCACAGAGTTCTTTCACCCCTGCTGGCCCACGTCTGCAGACCGAGCTACTCAAAGTCTGAGTGCTGAGGATCAGAGTTCAAAGCCAGCCTGGGCAGGAAAGTCCGTGAGCTTCCAACCGTGGCTCGAGTGGTAGCGTGCCGGCCTTGAACCAAAACCGCCGGCCCTGAGCTCAAGCCCCAGGACCGGCTCGCACGTGTGCAACGTGCACGCACACTCGCGCACACCCCCCTCCCGCCCGTGCCCACTCCACCCTGTGCAGAGATGGCGACCGTCGGCCCCGACCCTCCTCCTCCTCCTCGGCTCAGCGCCCCGGGGGAGGACGGGGAGGGCGGCTCGCCGGATTC
The DNA here is from genome assembly GCF_000151885.1 of Dipodomys ordii. NCBI lineage: Eukaryota > Metazoa > Chordata > Mammalia > Rodentia > Heteromyidae > Dipodomys > Dipodomys ordii. The sequence goes on from NW_012267389.1 coordinate 1,171,391, forward strand.
TGGCGCAGAAAAGCTCCTCCGGGGCCTCAGCCGGGGTCTCAAGGGTCCGCATCCGGAGCAGTGGGCTGCCGGGCTGTGTCGCCAGGGCTCTCGCCAGGGGCCTCGTGGTGACTCCGGCCCGCTGCGAGGCCTGGAAGCGGGAGGGGATGGCGCTCTCCCGGGCGCGGAGCCCGGAGAGCCGGAAGCGCAGGGGAGCCGCCGGCTCGCACCCTGCTTTGTGCACAGCCCGGGCCGACACCAGGCTGCAGGACCCCGCGCGGGCCCGCAACGCCCCGCGCCATCCGTGCCCGGGGTCGCCAGCCCTGCCCAGCAGGACGGCATCCGCTCCGGTCCTCGGGTCCCGGTGCCGTGAGCGCCGATTCCCTTCAGAGATCGTGCTAGGTGTGCTGAGCGCCGATTCCCTTCAGAGATCGTGCTAGGTGTGCGCACTGCACTGTTCTCAGGACCCAGTGCCGTGAGCGCCGATTCCCTTCAGAGATCGTGCTAGGTGTGCTGAGCGCCGATTCCCTTCAGAGATCGTGCTAGGTGTGCGCACTGCACTGTTCTCAGGACCCAGTGCCGTGAGCGCCGATTCCCGTCAGAGATCGTGCTAGGTGTGCTGAGCGCCGATTCCCTTCAGAGATCGTGCTAGGTGTGCTGAGCGCCGATTCCCGTCAGAGATCGTGCTAGGTGTGCGCACTGCACTGCTCTCCTCAGGACCCGGTGCCGTGAGCGCCGATTCCCGTCAGAGATCGTGCTAGGTGTGCGCACCGACCTCCTCAGGAGCCGGAGTGCACTGAGCACTGCTTTCTGACAGAGGATGCTCTAGGCGTGGGGACTGCTCTCATCAGGAGCCGAGGTGCAGAGGACGCTTATTCCGGCCAGAGTGTGCTCTAGGCATGCACACCATCTTCCTCTCCTCAGGACCCGGGTGCAGAAGATGTGTGAAGACCATGTCCTATGGGCTACATGGAGTCGGGGCATCCTGAAGCCAAGAACGTGCACAGGTGAAGTTGTTCTGTCTGACTCCATTCTCAGGAAACGATGATCAGAGTCGGATTTAGGGTTGCTTCAAATAAAACAAAGTGAAGTCGGGCACTGGTGGCTCACCCCTGTAATCCTAGCTACTCAGGAGGCTGAGATTTGAGGATCTTGGTTCAAAGCCAGCCGGGGCAAGAAACTCCATGAGACGCTTATCTCCAATAAATGACTCAGACAACCAGAAGTGGCGCGGTAGCTAAAGCGCTTGCCTTGAGCTGAAGAGCTGAGGGACAGTGCACAGGCCCAGAGTTCAAGACCCACAACCAACCAAAAAAAAAATTTGCAATTTGAGAGACATTAAAATGTGTTCAGGATTATTAAAGTAGCCTGAGGGCAGCAGAGAGGAAGGATATGAGACTGGAAAATTAAGTTGCCTAGTAGAAATGTCATAACCACAATATGTAGAGTTAATACAGTTTAGGACACATCGGTGGTTACAAAATTAACACCATCTATGAGTCCTTTATATGCTGTCCTGGATTGTGCTGGCCAGGCAGGGTGTTTCCCTGCATTCCCAACTCTGACCACTAGGTGTCAGCAATGCCTACACAGCCATGTCTACCTAAATTGCCGGTATCAACTGTGGAGCAAACCTGCCTGGTTGAGAACCATTCATGACTCTGATGGCTTTGTATAACCTGGATAAATACTGCCAGGGGCTTCGGATTGGGTGCAGGCCCTCCATTGCCCTTCCTTTAGGAAGTAGCACTGCCTAGCAGGACCCCATCTCATTCTCATCAGGTAACAGTCGCACCTTGGGGTCACATGCAGCCCGGTCAGGTCCCCTGGCTGCCTACTCTCTGCCAGAGCTCAGAGGACTCATCCATGAGAGGATAAAACTCCGGAGGGCGGCTGCTTTTTGTGTGGCCTTACAGGGTAGCTCATTGCTATCTGGGGTCCGGAGCTGAGGAGGGCCCTCTGCACAGCCCCCTCCTGGCCTGAAATGATAAACGAATCCAGGAACGGATTCCAGAGCTGCCTGAACCCAAGATTGCTGGGTAATATGGATGTTTGAGTGTGGCAGCTCCAGAGGGAAGTAACTAAGCACAACCCCAGATATCCCAGGGGCATCTCCAGGGGAGAGGAAGAGAAGAGATGGATCATTTGTGTGGTGTTCCCCTAGGGTTGCTCTGACACACCGTGGCAGACTGAGTGGTTTAGAGATCTGTTTTCACAGATCTTTTTTTTAATACATTTTTATGTAAAGATACTGTACAGAAGGGTTACAGTTACATGAGTAAGGTGATGAGTACATTTCCTATCGAGCATTGTTACCTCCTCCTTTGTTTTTCCCCTACCATCCCTTCTCTAATCCCCCCACCCCCAGGCCTAAATTGTAAAGCTTGTTTTTCAACATAGTACCCTGTACATCTCATTGTTACAATGGGTCAATCTGTATCTCCATTAAACATTGTGTTTTCCCCCTTCTCCTTCCCAAATTAGACTGACATCAAATACAGTTAAAACAGGGGCTATACCATGGGGGGAGGAACATACAAAGAAACAAAAAAATAACGCGGAACCTTATAAATACATTGAAAACAATAGCAAAAAAAAAGAAAAAAAACATTGTGTCCCTATCTTGGGGTTCATTTTGCTTGACATCATCTTATCTGGTCATATGTACATAGCTTTTGGCCTTTTCTGCTTGTCACAGCTCTGAAGTCCAGTGTCATGGAATCAGTGTCTTCTGGGCCACATTCCCTCTGGAGGTACAAGGCATGGTGTGTTCTAGGTCTTAGTTTCATTCTTTTTATTTTTGAGGGTGGAACTAAGTGATTTTTATTGAATTACATAAAAGATGTATATTGTTGCATTATCCAGGCCCTTCAGCTCTAAAAGAAGGACTTGCCTCTGGAGATATAGTTGTTTCTTAAACTTTGAAATTAGCATAGTGCTTAGCAAAGAGAATGCAGAGTGACAACTACCCACAGGCAACCTTAGAGATGCTCAGCCTCGACAGAGTTAAGGTCCAGCTCTCATTAGAGACGCTCAGCCTCAACAGAGTTAAGGGCCAGCTCTCATTAGGAAGTTCAAGCTGTAGCTAAGTGTTTATAGACTCTCTCTTCTATTTGCTTCTCTATTGGAGGGATCTATCTCTTTAATGTGCTCCACCTCCTAGAAGATTGCGTTCTACAGAGAATGGAGCATCCAGGTACCTGCTGATTAAACAGGCGTTAGGGTGCCAGGATGGAAAGCAGGACTGAGTATGCATGCCCAGTGTTTAGTGAGAATAGCCACCAGCCACAAAGTCACATTGAAGTGAGGCACGCCGAGGGACAGAGGAGCGTGCTGTACAGGGCGGATATTACTGATGGCACAGCTCCTCTCCCTGTTGGGGAAGGAGGCCTGGGACAGTTTCTTGGTGATGGAAACACAGGGGAAGTAAGAGAAATGCTAGCCATGAGGGCATGTAGGTCTTAGTTTCCAAACCTGAGAGCGAGGTCTCTACAGAGGATAGGCTCTGGGTGCATTTCTGGGACCCAATTTCCCCCTTTTAGGGGCACAATAACAGCAGGAACTGGAGTTGATCTCCTACCAAGAGCTCATTTCCATGTAAGGTCACATTCACAGGTACCAGGTGATGAGAGCGTCCATATATGAACTTTGGGAACACAACCTGTATTAATGTTCCTGCCTCTGCCGGCAGCCTGTACCTCCCTATGGACCTCGTGGCTCCTCTGGGGCCCCATCTCCTTGCTGGCACCCAGCAGATCACTGCGGGCCCTGACTGCTGGCCTGAGCTGACACTGAGAATTCAGTGAGGGCTGGGACGAGACTGCTCTGGGGCGCGGGCACCGAAGTTGGGAGCAGGCCCACACAGAGGCCAGTCTGTCTCTGGGTGCTGAGATGTTGGGACACTTCCTCAGGGCTTCAAGTGTTCCTGTGTCCAGGGCAGAAGGAAGGAGTTGCAGATACAGGCTAGGAGGAGAAGCAGAGCACTGCAGGGAGGGGCAGAGGTGGGAGCAGGGGAGGGGTGGGGAGGGGAGGGACAGGCAGGGGAGCTGGGGTCAGGCCGCTTGAGTGTGGCCAGTGATGGCTGCCA
>NW_012267389.1:1178951-1186570 GCF_000151885.1 Dipodomys ordii
CGCGGCCGCCGCGGCTCCGGGTTCTGATGGAGCTCAGGACCCGCTCATCAAACTCCTTTGTGATCTTTCTCTGTGCCTGCCGGAAGCTCTCACTGGCAGCGTTGTTAGGAGTAAACCCCACGGCCTGGGCCGGCCTGAGATCCATCTCCTTAGGATCTGGCGGGTAGCAGAAGGTGGGCGCAGACAACTTTTGGCTTTTTCTTTTTCTTCTCAGCCATACTCCAGATCCTGCTCCGCAGCGGAGAGGCCGCAGGACGCTGACCCTTTGTTCTACAGAGGCTGCCCTTGACTTCAGGGGCTGTAATGAGAAAATGGAAGAGTTCAGAAGCTTGGAGTGGTGAGTGTCAGATCTGCGTGTATGGCCTAGTGTAGCATGGGCTGGGTGGACCTGAGCAAATCCTGCTTTGGAGAACATAGAGGATGAGGGTATGAGGGGTCTGTGGAAAATGTTTGCCAGGTCTCAGTGGTTCCTGCCTGATTTCCTCGCTACTCAGGAGGTGAAGATCTGAGGATTGCAGTTTGAACCCAGCCCAGGTAGAAATGTCCTTGAGGACCAGCATGAAAAGAGTTTTATTTTCATCATACAGGTTTGATACACATTTTATTAGGCATACAAAGGTATTCTACTTTTTTCTGGTGAATTCCAGTGGTATTGTGTCCCATGGCCTCCCACAAGTTAAGCAAGCACCTCAGCTCTTAAGTCCTGGTCTTTTTTTTATCCAGACTTTGATGCATATTATTTTCCTCTCACTGTGGGTACTTTGAGAAGAAAACAGTGTCAGGATAAAATGTGGAAAACCTGGAAGCTTGGAATCATGAATACAGGTTTATGGAGTATGGAGCAATGTGGGATGGTCTGGACGGATCCCATCACAACTTTCTCTTGTGAACTCATTCCATGCTCAGGCCATTGGCCTTTCTCCAAGTCTGCATCAAGTTTTCAGCTATACTGTCATGTCAGTCCTGGGGCTGGAGAAGTGGGTGACGGCATGTGTGAGAAAGAGTAGCCTATCCCTTCCTGCTTGGTAAGTTGGTGCCTGTCAGAACAACTTCAGTGACCCTAGGCCCCTACCCAGGCCTCTGCATGTTCACTGCACTTTCAGCTCTGCTTTTGGTCATGTGCTGTTCAGTGCCTGTGGGGTTAGGGGAAGAGGGAGCTGTGGAAAAAGTTGTTAATTAGTCCTTTGGCTTGAACTCAGGGCTGGGTGCTGTCGCTGAGCTCTTTCATTCAGTAGTAGCACTCTACAGTGCCACTTCTAGTTTTCTGATGGTTCATTGGAGATAAGAATGTCACAGACTTTTCTACCTGGGCTGGCTTTGAACCATGATCTTCTGATCTCAGCCTCCTGAGTAGCTAGGATTACAGGCGTGAGCCACTAGTGCCCATCAGTTTTGTTTTTATTACAAAGGCATACCAAGGTATTTAAATTATTTTTTGGTCAATTTAATTCTATTGTGTTTCAGGGTCTCCCACAACCTAGGCAATCACCTCAACCCTGAGCCTCACCTCTTTATGTCTCTTAACCCAATCAGCTCCTTTAGGCTGGCATCATGTCAGTTTTCTAGAAGGGCTTCTGTGTGACTTTGTGTTTTGTCCTTCCCCTGTCAGCTATACCGGATCCCACACCTGTGGAGAAGTTCCAGCATGCCTGCCATTTGTTGTGTGTTGATTTCCTCTGACTTTGAGGGCAAAATGTGCAGAGCATCAGAAGAAAACCTGTAGAGTCCATGCACTTGGAATTGTGAGTGGTGCATTTGGGTGTATAGCCCAATGGAAAAGTGGCTTGACTGATACTCCCTCCCCTGAACTTGCTTTAATGGACTCATGTCCAACTTACAGCTCCAGCTTCATCTATAAATCTGTACCAAGTTTTTTGTGGTGTTTTTTTTGTCAGTCATGGGGCTTGAACTCTGGGTCTGGGCGCAGCTGTACCAAGTTTATATGTGTGCTTTCACTCATGTTCATCCCCAAGCCTGGAGAGGGGAATGAGCATGTGTGAGGAAGAGCAGCCTATGCATTCCTGCTGGGTAACGTGGTACCTGTCAGAACAACCTTGGCAACACTAGGCCCATCCCAGCCCTGTATCCATGGCACCAAGTCTTTACTGAGCTTTCAGCTATGTCCTGCACAAGGTATGGTGGTTAGGGGGTGAGAGGATGTGTGACACATGTTTATGTTTTCATTACATACACCTTACATTTTGTCAGGAATTCCCAAGGTATTTCAGTTTGCTCTGGTGAATTCCAGTGTATTTTGTTCAGGGCTCTCCACAGGCGAGGGCAATGCCTCAACATTAAGTCCTCCATTTTATGATTCAAAAGCCAATCAGTTTCTGTAGACTGGAGTCACATCAACATTCTGATAAGGATCTTTGGAGGGAAGCAGAAAGCATAACCTAGCCTTTTCCTTTCCCTGTCAGATATACCAGGTCTCACTTGTCTGTGACAAGGCTCCTGGATGCCTAGCCTTTATTGCCTGTTGCCTGTCTCTGCCTGTAGGCACTTTGAGGAGAAAATGTACTGAGTGTCAAGAGAAAATGGGGAGAGTCCGAACACTTTGAATTATGCATGTAGAATCTTGGTCTACAGCCCAGTGTGTGCTTTGGCAGACTGAGTCCCAACTTAGGTCTGCATCCTCATCTCTACTGTGCTTTCATCTGTGCTTATGGTACCTGGAGAAGGGGTGAAGGCATTTGTGAGGAAGGGAGGCCTACTCCTTCCTGCTTGGTAAGTTGTTACTTGTCAGAACAACTTTGATGACTCTAGGCCCCAACCCTGCCCTATATACTGAGCTGTGAGCTAACTCAGATCCATTTACTAAGTGTGTACCTAACACATTCAGGAGCTTTGACCAACTCTCCAAAGCAATGAGAGGCATAAGGTGAAGGAAGAGTTGTTGAGGAATTGGTTATAGGTGTAGGGTTGTTGATGCTAAGGACAGGGTTAAGTTTGGGTGTTTTTAGGGCTCCTCAGGGTGGGAGTTTGAATTAAGTTTTTAGTTATGGTTCAGAAATGGATAAGATCAGGTGCTGGGTTTACTATTAGCCATACAGGTTTGTATGAAGAGCTAAGTTAGGGTTAGGATCAGTGTTACCAAATGATAATTGATTGGTTAGTGAATGGGTTAGGGATCTGGTGAAGTTAGGAGTTATGGAAGGGATTAGCATTTGGATTATGGAATGGGTCAGACTAAGCTTATGGTTAATAGAGTACATGTTTGGGTATTGTTATATATTTGGGGTATATATAAGGTTACCTGTTTTGTGTACACTTTAGGGTACATGTAATAGTTGAAGTACATGTTAGAGTACTTGTAGGATACATGTAAATGTTTAGAGTTTGTATTAGAGTACATGTTTGGGAGTGTGTTAGGCTTACAGTTTTTTAGAGAATGTGTCCGAGTACTTGTTAGAGTACAGTTAGGGTATATGTTAAGGTCAGGGTTAGAGTATGTTAGGGTACATTCAGGGTACATGTAAGGTTACCTGTATGGTCTGTAGAGTATGTGTTAGGGTACTTGTTACCATATATGTTAGTGTCTAGAATATGTTTAATGTGTTAGAGTACTATTGGGAAATCTGTTAGCGTGAAAATACATGTTAAAGTTAGGGCATATAACTTAGGGTGTTATAAATTAGGTTCCTTTGAGGGTACATATTTGAGTGTGTTTAAGGGTACTTGCATGGTTTTGAATAACTGTTAGGGTACTTGATAGGATATGAGTTAGCATTTAGAGTAGGAAACTATGTTTTGTGCACATTAGGGCACATGTATGACATGAAATACACATTAGGGTACTTTTTATGATATGTGTAAATGTTTAGAGTGTGATAGATTACATGTTTGAGTATGTGTTAGGGTTACAGTTATGTGTTGGGTTAGGCAACATGTTAGGATGTGTGTTGGCATAAGTTTAGGGTACTTCTTAGGGTATATGTATGGTTTACAGTACGTGACAGTGGTTATGGTACATGTTATGTTTAGGGTACATGTTAGAGTATCTTTACATTTTTATCTTAAGTTAGGGTATACATTAAGAGTGTTTGGGGTACTTGCTAGAGTGTATATAAAAGTACCTCTATGGTTCAAAGTTCACATAACAGTAATTGTTACCATACATGTTAGTGTTTGGGGTACATGCTAAGGTATATGTAAGAATACCTATATGGCTCAAAGTTAATGTAAGAGTAATTGTTACCATACATGTCAGTGTTTAGAATATATGTTATGATGCATGTTAGGGTAAGGGTAAAGTTTTAGTACATGCCAGGGTTTATATTAGAGTTAGGGTATGTGTTAGGGTTTAGGTATGTGTTATGGTATATATTAAGGGCACATGCTAGGGTATGTGTTAAGATAAAAAAGATGTTTATGTTTGGGTGTATGTAAGGAAGTATGGTTTAGACTGTGTTAGGGTAATTGTTACCGTACATGTTAGTGATTAGTGTATGTGTTTGAGTTAGTATGTGTTAGGGTTATGGTATTAGGGCACGTGTTAGAGTACATTTGGGGTACATGCTAGGGTACACATAAGGATACTTGTGTCGTTTACAGTACATGTTCAGGTATATGTTGGGGTTTGGTACATGTTAGGGTTAAGGTACGTGTAAGGGTTAGCACACATGTTAGGGTTTCTCTTAGGGTTATGATTGGGGTTAGAGTTAGGGCGTATGTGAGGCACATGTTAGTGTTCACAATTCCAAACCTGTATGGTTTAGAGTGTATTTTAGGCCACTCCCAGGGCCTCAGCAGTTGTGGGGTTGGTTTGCTCAGAGTCCTTGCCCTACCCTACTCGATGGTGTGGGCCCCACTATGCCTAGCTTTGGGGGAGACTGGAATGAGCAGTCAGCCATGCTTTCACTCTGTTCACGTACCTGCCATGCGTGCACATGTGAGGATGTAGGTGGGGATTGTATGCTGTGTACCTCTGTGTGGAAACTGGACCCAGCTGAAGCAGGTGTGATGAAAGATGGCCATCTGCCTCAAGGATGAGGTAAGTCTGGTAAATATCAGGGCGTGGGTTGGGGTTGGGATTTAGATTAAGAAATTTGGTTGCTAGGAGTCTGGGGTGACAGTAGGGATTAGATTTGTTAGGGCTACTGTTTTTAGGGTTGGTCTGCTTTGGGTTTGGGTTCAGGTATAGGGCTGTTGATGTTAATGTAGGATCAAGTTTTACTTAGTGTACAAGTACCCTTGGCATGTACTCTAACCCCTCACCAGTCTTAGGCCTAACCTGAAGCCATTTGTAACTCAAATCCATAGAACAACTGTGTGCCTAATACATTCAGCAACCTTAACCCATCCCCCAGAGCTAGGGGAGGAGTAGGGTAAAGGACTAGGGTTGTTGAGAAGCAGAGTAAAGGAATAGGGTTGTTAGAAGTCAGGGGTGATGTTAGTGGTTATAGTTGTTAGAGCTGCTATTTTTAGGGTTGGTATGATTGAAGTTAGAGTTCAGGTGTAGGGTTGTTGATGTTATGGGTATGTTTAGGGTACATGTTAGGGTGCATATAAGGTACTTGTATGGTTTAGAGTATATGTTAGCATACTTGTTGCTTGACTTGTTAGAGCTTAGAGTATATGTTTGGGGCGCATGTAAGGTACCTGTATGGTATGGTTTAGACTATGTTACAGTACTTGTTATCATACATGTTAGTGGTTAGAGTGATATGTATGTGTTATGGTACATGTTAGGGTGCATGTAAGGGTACCTATATGGTTTAGAGGATGTGTTAGCATGCTTGTTACTTTATATGTTAAGATTTAGAGTACATGTTAGGGTATGTGTTAGGATATGTGTTAGAGTTTGGTATGTTTTAGAGAAGGTGTTAGGGTTAGTGTTTGGGTTAAGGTTAGGGCATGTGTTAGAGTATGCATTGGGTACGTTAAGGGAATGTTAGAGTGCATGTAAGGTTTAGAGTATGTGTACAGGTACTTGTCACTGTACATGTAGGTGGTTAGGGTACGTGTTAGGATATATGTTAAGAATGAGGCTATGTTAGGGTTAAGTTACGTGCTAAGGTAAGGGCACATATGAGGGTACAGTTTAGGATTAAGCCATGTATTATGGTATGGTTCTGTACATATGAGGTACTTGTTAGGGTGCATGTGAGGTTTAGAGTAGTGGTAGTAGTTAAGATATGTGTTGTGGTTAGGATATGTATTAAGGTATTTGTTAGGGTTTTGTGTAGGCTTAGAATATATGTTAATGCATATGTAGATATGTTTGGGTACTTGTTAGAATACATGTAAAGTTTGGAGCACATGGTAGTGTTAAGGTACATCTTAGGATACATGTTGTGGTTTGGGTATATGGTTAGACATTGGCTTAGGATACATGTTAGGATAATGTACCTGTTTAGTTTAGAGTATATATGAGGGTGTTTATTATGGTAAATGCTAGTGTTGAGAATGTGTGTTAGAGTGCATGTTAGGGTATGTGTTAGGGTAGGCACATATTAGGGTGTGACATGGGTTTAGTTGGGGTACATGTAAGGGAACCTGTATGGTTTAGAGTATTTGTTAGGGTACTTGATAGGGCGCATTACTGTTTAGAGTACATGCTGGGTTCAATATTAGGGTACATGTATGTTTAAAAGTACACATTGGTGTACTTGTTAGGCTATGTGTTAATGGTTAGAGTTTGTGTTACAGTACGTGTTTGGGTACGCATTAGACTGTATGTTAGAGTAGGGAATGGTAGGGTATGGGTTAGGGTTATTTTTTGGGTTAAGATTAGCGCATATATGGTAGGAATATATGTTAGTGTACTTATATTAGGGCACACATGTTAGGAAACATGGAAAGATACATAGTTTATAGTACATGCTGGGGTACCTGTTAAGACATGTGTTCATGTTTAGAGTACATGTTTCGGGTAGGTATTAGAGTTATGGTACCAGTTAGGGTACATGTTAGAGTATGTGGTTATGTTTGTGGTAGGGTGTATGTGTTAGGCTTTGGATTAGGACATGTGTTAGGGTATGTATGAAGGTATGTTGGTGGTACATGTTATGAAACATGTAAGGGCACCTGTATGGTTTAGAGCATGTGGTAGGGTAATTATAATTGAATGTGTTAGTGATTAGGGTATGTGTTAGGATACATTTTAGAGTTGTATGTGTTAGAGTACACGTTAGGGTATGCATTAGGGTTAAGGTGTGTGTTAGAGTATGTGGTGGAGTACATTTGAGGGTACATATTAGTGTGCGTTCAAGGATACTTGCATGATCTATAGTATGTGTTAAGGTACTTGTTAGGGTTTGGGTACATGTCAGTGCACATGTTAGGGATAAGGTATGTGTTAAATTAGCACACATGTTGGGGTATCTCTTAGGGTTATGTTTTAGGTTTGAATTAGGGCATGTTTGGGTTACATGCTATTGTTCATGTATGGTTTAGAGTATGAGGTGGGGTGCTTGTGAGGGTTTGTGTGCATGGTAGGTTAAGCACACACATTAGGGTGTGCCACGTTTGAAATACGTGTTACTGTTCACAATTCCACATCTGGACGGTTTACAGCGCTGGCAGGCTGCGGCTCAGGCTCTCCCGTCTGGAGGTGACAGTGCTGAGGAGCCGCAGCCAATGCAGCCCTCCCTTCACTTCCAACAGGAGACTGGGAG
>NW_012267389.1:1186620-1187252 GCF_000151885.1 Dipodomys ordii
GGAGTGGGGTGGGGTAGGAGCCAGCGGCCCAGGGTCCTGGGGTCAGGCCGCTTGAGTGTGGCCAGTGATGGCTGCCATCCAGGATGGTCCTAAGTCCTGCAGAGGCCTGTCACCGCCAAGGTCTGCACCGCCACCAACCCGCCCCACTCAGCCCCACTCCCGTTCCTCCCTGGCCACTTCAGCCCTGCTCCTGCCTCCCTCCCAGTGCAAAGCCCGGCAGGGCCGACCACCCCAACCACCGCACCTCCATTCTGTGATGGGCCTTGGTGGGCCCTGCGTCTCCACTGGGCTCGAGTTCCAGCCCCTGCCCAGCCTCCCTGGGACCAGCCTCCCCTGACCGGCCTTCCCCAGGACCGACCTCCTGGGACCAGCCTCCCCCAACTGGCCTCCCCTGACTGGCCTTCCCGAGGACCAGCCTCCCCGGACTGGCCTCCCCCCAGGACTGGCCTATGCTGACTGGCCTACCCCGACCAGCCTTCCCCAGCACCGGCCTCCCCCGACTCCCCAGGACTGGCCTCCCCCAACTGGCCTTCCCCCAGGACCAGCCTCCCCCCAGGACTGGCCTCCCCTGACCAGCCTCCCAGGACCAGCCTCTCTGGGACTGGCCTATCCAGACTGGCCTTCCCTGACCG
>NW_012267389.1:1189746-1190147 GCF_000151885.1 Dipodomys ordii
GATCCATTCTGAGTTCCAGCTCTGTGACAGGGGGTCGGTCCCGAGTTCCCAGCCCTGTGACAGGGGGTCGGTTCTGAGTTCCAGCTCTGTGACAGGGGGTCGGTCCTGAGTTCCCAGCCCTGTGACAGGGGGTCGGTTCTGAGTTCCAGCTCTGTGACAGGGGGTCGGTCCCGAGTTCCCAGCCCTGTGACAGGGGGTCGGTTCTGAGTTCCAGCTCTGTGAGCTTTGATACCCTCAGACCGCGGCAGGAACCAGGGTGACACAGGTTCCGAAGAGAAGGGCGAAGCGTCCCAAAACTGGGCTTTCCTGGGGACCGGCAGGGCTTGTGAGTGGATTCGAAGCAGGACTCGCCGCCGACCCGCGTGGAGACGGCAGCAGCCCCGCCGCGCTGTGGCCCAGCC
>NW_012267389.1:1190527-1204743 GCF_000151885.1 Dipodomys ordii
GTGTGACATCCTTCCGGCCCTTATGGAGCCCGTGGGCATGTCATCAAACGCCAAGACGTCTACTGCACCTTCCCCACTCCGGCCGTCTGCTCCTCGCCTGTGTCTTCAGTCCACCACACACACGCCAGCTCACGCCTGTCATCCCAGCTACTCGGGAGGCTGAGAGCTGAGGATGGCGGTTTGAAGGTTTGAAGCCAGCCTGGGCCGGAAAGTCCAGGAGACTCTTTCCAGAAGCCGGGCTGCGGCTCAGGTGGTAGAGCGCCAGCCTGGGGTGAAGACGCTCAGGGACAGCGCCCAGGCCCCGAGGCCAAGCCCCACGCCCAACAACAAAGGACAATGCAGCTGGACCCTGGGGGGTTCACTGTGACCCTCCTACCGGGGGGCTGGGATCTGAGGAGTACCGTCGGTTTCAACCATCAGAAAGCAGAAAGTGGAGCTGAAGCTCAAGAGGTACAGCACTAGCCTTGAGCAAAGAAGCTGGGGACAGTGCCCAGGACCTGAGCTCAAGCTCCAGGACTGTTCACACACACACACACAATTGCAACAGCAAATCAAAGTAAATTTGAATCTTAGTTGTTGTTGTTGTTTTGCTGGTACATATCCCAAACCATCTTTTTTTCTTCTTCTTTGAGGGAGTGGGGACTTGGGGCATCTGGTTAATCTTTGGGATTCATCTGTTTGAGCTGGGTTCAAACAGGAGTTCCTAGATTTCAACCTCCTGATTTAGTCACATGATTTTTTTTTTCTTTTTGCCAGTCGTGGGGCCTGAACTCTGGCCCTGGGTGCTGTCCCTCAGCTCTTCAGCTCAAGGCTAGTGCTCTACCACTTGAGCCACAATTCCACTTCTGGCTTTTTTCTGCTTATGTGGTACTGAGGAATTGAACCCAAGACCTCATGCATGCAAGGCAAGCGCTCTACCACTGAGCCAACTTCCCAGCCTAGTCATATGATTCTTATTCAGGTATTTTTATGATTCCCACTGTAGAGCCATTATCTCTTCCCCAGCATTGGTCTCTGCCATCAGTTTACAAATATCCATAAGTTATTAAATTGTTTGGGAAAAACCTGGGATAGGCTCCTAATTTTCTTTTAGTGATAGCACTAAAACTTTCTCATTTTTTCCATTGCTAAAAATTTCTTATGATTAAAGCATATGTAAACAGACAATGGAGGTATGGCTCAAGTAACAGCATCAGCTCCGAGTGCAAAAGGTAAGAGCTTGAGGCCCTGAGTTCAAGCTCTGTACTGGTACACATTAAAAAAGGGGGATGAAAATGGTCTGCATGGTATATTATAAAGACAAAAGCATCATTAGTGAATGTCTTCTGTGGATAGATGAATCTAGTAAATACTAAAGAAAGCATAAAGAGAGCAAGCAATACAAATTCTCCCCTCCAGGAGAAGGAATTTTTCATATATGAATTTTGTTCTTCAGCATTTTTGAGGGCTAAGGCTTAAAAAACAAGAGGAGTCACCTGTCAATTCTTTATCAGACATAAGGAGGCTCCTTTGGGTCTAAAGTGCAAAGTTTACTCAAAACCATGGATGCAGTCCACAAGACAACCTGTGCAGCAACGTCATTGGATAGATGGGGCCTATTCTACCCTCACTTGTTTGCCTGCTGTATCTATCGTTTAGTATCTCCTCTTTGTGTCATTAAACAGAAAGCAATCTTTCATATTCTGACAAAAATCTTTGTATCAGAGATATTGATCCTCTGAAACTGAGAAATGTCCTCACAGCAGATCACAAGATTAAAACCTGCTGGGAAGCTATACCTCCTAGACCAAGGTATAGTTGTTTACATGTCTAAAAGGTCATATTAACTTACTGTAAGAATAAGGACCATGTAGGTTGACTGAGATTGTTCACAAGACTGAATGGACTGTAGTAGGGAAAACACTATACCACAGTCATGGATTAAACACCTAGCTAACTGCTTTCCTGAAATCTTTTTATGTTCCAAAAACCAAAGATAATTATTTTAAACTTGTAAACATTCAAGTCAGTAATAATAGTTTTCTGGTATAAAATGAAAGCAACATAAAGAAGATAACTGCACCACTACAGTTAAAAGGTTTTATATTCTGAATTATCTTGTCTGATAAAAGTATATGCCAATACACTAAATATTCAATGAAGTCCCAAGATATAGAATATTAAAATATACTTTTTTCAGATCAACACCAGAAATATCTTTAGTTTCTGTGATACTCATTTCAACAGAGAAGTTAAAATTAATTCTAATTAAAAAAATCACAAACTCTACAGAAATCATTGAAGATGTTTCCAAACAACTCTTGAGTACATTCGGACATCAAAGTCAGGCAATTCATTTGGAAGAATACCATGAGAACCCATGAATTTTTACAGTAAGACACTGATATCTACTTTGTATTGTGAAAATATTTTGTATCTGACACAAAGGATGGACTGGCATTTTTGAAATTTAAGAAAATTAACCAAACCATTAAGACTGGAGAATTTGTACAGCTTTCCACAACTTCAAAGAGGTAGTGATAAATGCTTGTCCTTCTGGCAATATCAAATGCAGTTTTTTCCAAGTTGTTCTTCAGTCCTGGTTTGATATAATGGTTCATCAGAAGGAGAGCCAGCATATCTCTGCTATCAAGATGCAAGGGGGTTGAGAGGCCTTTAGTTTGGACATTGATATCTGCATATGATGAAGTAAGAAAGAAGCCACTCTGGTGTTATTCTACTTACAAGCACTGTGCAGGGCCGTCCAGCCATCCACAGTTATTGCATAAATATCTGCTGCTTGAGCCACCAACTCACGGACAATGTCTAAGTGTCCACTGTAGGCTTCCTGATGAAGAGGGGTATACTCACCGCCATCCCTAGTATTCACATGAGCGGCCTTTTCAGAAAGTAGTCTCCGCACTGTAGTAAGCTGAGAAAGAAAGATACACACACACACACACACACACACACACACACACACACACATACATGTATATAATTTAACTCAAAGCAAAAAGAAAATTAAACTGACTTGTGGCTTTTTTTTCTGGTCGTGGGGCCTGAACTCGGTGCCTGGGCGCTGTCCCTCAACTCTTCAGCTCAAGGCTAGTGCTCTACCACTTGAGCCACAGCGCCACTTCCAAATTTTTCTGCTTATGTGGTGCTGAGGAATTGAACCCAGGGCCTCATGCATGCAAGGCAAGCACTGTACCACTGAGCCATTTTCCTAGCCTGACTTGTAGCTTTATACTCAAGTAAAAACAAACCAACCCCCAAAATTTGTTATCAGATGACTTTAAAATAAAAACAATTTATGATTTCTGTATTTGGAGAAGAGGACAAGTAACTTCATAATGAACACGTGTTAGTTATTTTTGAATGTGATTATCTAATATCAAACCATATATTTATTTAAGGTTCAATTAGGGCTTATTTCCCAAAGTTTTGGCCAGAGAGAAATAATACAGACTATAACTATATTTAATAATTTTCATCTGCAAAAAATGGATTCATGTTTTATGAAAGGATTACTATACCAATATACATGGCATATAAAAGTTAAAAAATGAAACTTCTCTTAACAGAAGAATAAAATAAGAACAAGAAAAATTCAGGGATTAAAGGGTTCAATTCCTTTTAAATACAACTTTATAAACATGTTTTTAGGAAGTGGTTTTCATTTTGATCTATTAACCTATAGTACATTGCAGTGCACATTAAAAAGGTCCACAAAATGTAAAATGTTTTTATTTTCCTTGTAGGGATATGTGAGGCCTGGTATTTAGTGTTAACATCCTCCCTATCTTAAATGATACTTAACTAGATGATAATGATTAGCTATAACTGATTTGAAATATAAAGGATTTAAAAATACATGATAAGACAACTGCTTATGAGGTTTGTTAATTAACCTTAAATAATATTAAGATACCTTAATATGTGCTTTTTTGGTACATTGCTTCATTTGATTCTCATTAACCTGAATAAACAGGCAAATATTGTGATGGCAGCTTCAAAGACAAGAAACTAGAGGTTCAAAAATTGTGTAAGCCTAAAGATATGGTTCAAATGGGGGTTGGGGAAAAGATCTTCTAGCTATAAAACCGATGGATCTCCTACTATGTAATGGTCATTGGCTTCTTAATTTATTTTTTACTGTAATATTTTGGGCAGCCCAAAGAGGCAATTTGCTTGGATCCTTCTCCATTTTTTTCCTTGCAATTGATACCACTCTTCACTTTTTTCATCTTGTTCCTCATCTTCATCAGAATTGCCTAACCAGAGACAGTGAGTACCAGTGGGAATGGGGTGTCCATGTGTTTTCAACAGTTCAAGTTGGTTGAAGTGGTCAGAAAAGTCCAGTGAACTTTCTGCATCTGTTTTTTCATCATGATTTACTTTTTCTTTTTCCATTTTTACTATTCTAAATAAAAGATATTTTATATGCTAAGGTAGACTTCTAGAGATGAATTACATCTGCTTTATTTTGTTCATCAAGATCTGAAAACACAAATCTTTTTTATCAAAATGGCAATAGAGGTTTAATCTTCAGAGTATATAACAATCTTGCACATACAGAGTATCTAAATTCTGGTGGTTTTGTCATGATACTCATTAAATATTAAATACTAGAACTGATAAAGTATGTATGATCCTTGTGATCCAGCACTTTTTATGTTTATTTTTACACTGTTAATGGTTTAGATAAGATGGTTTTATGTTAAGAGTGATGCTTGAGGGCTGGGAAGGTGGCTCAGTGGTAGAGTGCTTACCTTGCATGCATGAGGCCCTGGGTTCGATTCCTCAGCACCACATAAGCAGAAAAAGCTGGAAGTGATGCTGTGGCTCACATGGTGGAGTGCTTGCCTTGAGCTGAAGAGCTGAGAGACAGCACCCAGGCCCAGAGTTCAGGCCCCACGACCAGAAACAAAAGCCTCTACCTCCCTATTGACCCCGTGGCTCCTCTGGGGCCCCATCTCCTTCCTGGCACCCAGCAGATCACTGCTGGCCCTGACTGCTGGGCCTGAGCTGACACTGAGAATTCACTGAGAGCTGGTGTAGGGCAAAGGGGCTCCTTGACTGTTAAGGTCCCAGACTGTGTGAGGAAAACTAAGCCGAGAAATTGATCCTTTACTAAAAACAAAGAGAGGCCATGAAGGGAGACCTTAAAACGTATTTCACACTGACTTCCGCCCTATGTCATACCCTGCCCAATTAGAACGGTGCCTGTTGTGCAACGTTGTGCATCCCACCCCGTGATCGATTGCCTCCTGCTTCAAGGGAGTCAATGCCTCACTGTGCACATTGTGCATCCTCCTGTAGCTATCTCTGTAATAAAGCTCCTGTAGCTGTCTTTGTAACATCCCCCAGCTTCAAGGATGCAGGGGCATATGACATCATGTTTCTGGAATATACAAACCCCAAGAGTAAGAATATCCACTTGCTTTGTGTGGGGACCCCAAATTTGCCCCCAATTCAAGCCAGAATGATAGGTTAGTTCAAACAGTTCCTAGCAGTCGGACTGTAACCCACAAGACACGGACATAAACATGCAACCCTTATGTGGTGTTACAATCCTGTTGGCCACCTGTGCGTGGCCAGGCTGGACCACGTGGATGTTGCCTTTAAAAACCCTAGCTTGTGGGCCATTCGGGGTTGCAGTTTCAGCTCCTGAGTCTGTGCTGCATCCCTGGCCGGTTAGCTCTCCACTTCCCCCAAAAGTCATCTTTTTACGTGAGGCTGTCTGAGTGGTGGACTCTTTTTTTCCATAACACTGGGACAAGACTGCCCTGGGGTTCCGACACTAAACTTTGCAGCAGGACCAAACAGAGGCTGGTCTGTCTTTGGCACTGAGGCTTTGGGACACTTCATCAGGGCTTCACGTTTTACAGTGTCCTGGGCAGAAGTAGCTGCAGCTACAGGCTAGGAGGAGTGGAGCACTGCAGGGGTGGGGCAGGAGCAGGAAGTGAGCGGTCCAGGGGCGGGGCTTGTGGGAGGCCAAGGGTCCTGAGGACAGTGTGCATACCTAGAGCACCATCTGGTGTGAAGCAGTGGTCACTGCACCTCTCTGGTCCTGAGATGAGGAGGATCATGTGCAGGCCTAGAGCACCATCTGGTGGGAAACATTGGTCACTGCATCCCCTGGACCTGAGAAGAGGACAGTGCACACACCGAGAGCACCATCTGGTGGGGATGAGTGGTCACTGCACCCCTCTGGTCCTGAGACGAGAAGGATCATGCACATAGCTAGAACACCATCTTGTGGGCATAAGTGGTTACTACACCCCCTGGACCTGAGAAGAGGACAGTGCACACACCTAGAGCACCATCTAGTGGTGATGAGCAGTCAATGCACCCTTCTGGTCCTGAGACGAGGAGGATCGTGTACACAGATAGAGCACCATCTGGTGGCAATCAGTCATCACTGCAACCCCTGGACCTGAGAAAAAGAGGACCTTGCACACACCTAGAGCACCATCTGGTGGGAATCAGCACTCACTGCACCCCTTGGTCTTGAGGAAATGAGGATGGCGAGCATGCCTAGAGCACCCTCTGGTGGGAAACAGCCCTCATTGCACCCCTGGTCCTGAGAAGAGGAGCAAGGTGCTCACCTGTCTAGTGTGCCCTCCGGTGGGAATCAGCCGTCACTGCACCCTAGGTCCTGAGGAGAGGACAGTGTGCATTCCTAGAGCACCCTCTGGCGGGAATCAGTGCTCTCTGTACCCTTTAGTTTTGGGGGCGGAGCAGAGCAAGAAATGAGAGGTGCAGGGGTGGGGCTTGTGGAACAGCAGAGCACAGGAGGGGTGGAGCAAGAGCGAGGAAGTGAGCAGTGCAGGGGTGGGCTTGTGGGAGGACCTGGGGTCCTGAGGAGGACAGTATGCACCCCTAGAGCACCATCCGGTGGGAATCAGTGATCACTGAACCCCTGGCTGGGAGGAGAAGAGCACAGTGTGCACACCTAGAGCGCCCTCTGGCCAGAATCAGTGCTCACTGCACCCTCAGGTTTTGTGGGCGGAGCAGAGCACGAGAGAGGTGGGCAAGAGCACAGAAGTGAGCAGCCCAGGGGCGGGGCTTGTGGACGGGCAGAGCACTAGAGGGGAGGGGCAAGAACTTGGAAGTGAGGCAGAGCTTGTGGAGGGTCAAAGGTTGAGAGGGATAGGGCAAGCGTGCAAAAGAGAGCAGATCAATGGGGGCTTGTGGAGGGGCAGAGCACCAGAAGGGAGGGGCGAGAGCTTGGAAATGAGCGGTCCAAGGGCGGGGCTTGTGGAAGAGCAGAGCACAGGAGGGGTGGGGCAAGGGAGCAGAAGTGAGAGGTCTAGGGGCGGGGCTTGTGGGAGGCCCTGGGGTCCTAGGAGGATGGTGCGCACACCTAGAGCACCATGTGGTGAGAATCAGTGGTCACTGCACCCCCTGGACCTGAGAAGAGGAGGACAGTGCACACACCCAGGGCGCCCTCTGGTGGGATTCAGTGTTCACTGCACACTCTGGTCCTGAGAAGGACCGTGCACACACCCAGAGCGCCCTCTGGTGGCAATCAGTGTTCACTGCACCCTCTGGTCCTGAGGATGGTGCACACACCTAGAGTGCCCTCTGGTGGGAATCAGAGTTCACTGCACCTTCTGGTCCTGAGAAGGACAGGGCACACACCCAGAGCACCCTCTGATGGGAATCAGTGTTCACTGCACCCTCTGGTCCTGAGGAGGACGGTGCACACACTTAGAGCGCCCTCTGGTGGGAAGCAGTGGTCACTGCACCCCCTGGTGGTGAGGACAGTGCATATACCTAGAGTGCCCTCTGGTGGGAAGCAGCCCTCATTGCACCCAGTGTCCTCCATGGACCGTGCACCTGCCTAGAGCACCTTCTGCCTAGAGCAGGAAGTGAGCAGCCCAGATGCAGGGCTTGTGGAAGAGCAGAGCACAGGAGCATTGTGGGTACATGTTAGAGTGCATGTAAGGCTCACTTAGAGTACACGTTAGGATACTTGTTAGGGTACATGTTAATGTTTACCATAAATTTTAGGGTTGAGGTACACTTTTAGGTACATAGGGTGTTAGAGCTAGAGTACATGCTGGCGTATGGATTTTGGTCAGGGTACATGTTAGGGTATGAGTATGGGCCAGAGTTAGGGTGTGTGATGGGGTATATGTTAGGGAACATTTTAGGGTACATGTATGTGTCAGGACTAGGGCCTGTGTTAGGTTACACATTTGGGGCACACATAAGGTTACCTGTATGGTTTAGACAATGTATTAGAATTTAGAGTATTTATTAGGGTATGTGCTACGTTTAGGGTACATGTTAAGTTATAGTTTGTTAGGGTACATTCAGGGTACATGTACAGTTTATAGAGTATGTGAATGGGTACTTGTTACCATATAGGTTCGTGTCCAGAGCATGTTTAGTGTATTACAGTATATTGGGAATCTGTTAGGTTTAACATATATGTTAAAGTAATGACACATATTAGGGTATGCATTAAAGTTAGGGTACTTGATAGGGGATTTGTTAGGGTTACGGTATATGTTAGAGTGTGTGTTGGGGCACATATTATGGTATGTATTAGGGTTAGCATACTTCACAGGGGATTCGTTAGGGTGAAGGTACATGTTAAGGCTATGGCACATGTTAGGGTATGTGTTAGGGAACATTGAAGGTACATGTTAGGGTGCATGTAAGGATACTTGTGTGGTTTACAGTACTTGTTAGGGGATGTTAGGGTGCATGTTAGGGTGCATGTTAGGGTACATGCTAGGGTTAAGGTACATGTTAGGACATGTTTGAGTCACATGTTAGGGTACATTTATTTTTTAGAGTACATGTCAAGGTATTTGGGGTATATGTAAAGGTCAGAGTTAGAGTATGTTAGGTACATTCAGGGTATGTGTAAGGTTACCTGTATGCTTTATAGAGTATGTGTTAGGGTATTTGTTATCATATGTGTGTCTAGAGTATGTTTAATGTGTTAGAGTATTATTGGGAAATCTGTTAGGATTAAAGTACATGTTAAAGTCAGGGCACATATTAGGGTGTACATTGGGTCACTTTCAGGTACAAGTTTGAGTGTATTTAAGGGCATTTGCATGGTTTTGAATAAGTGTTAAGATTCTTGTTAGGGTATGAGTTAGTGTTTAGAATACATGTTAGTAAACAGGGTATGTTTTGTGCACATGTTAGGGTACATGTATGACTTGAAGTACATGTTAGAGTACTTGTTAGGATACATGTAAATGTTTAGAGTGTGTGTTAGAGTATGTGTTTGGGTATGTGTTAAGGTTACAGTTATGGTTTGGGATAGGCAACATGTTAGGAAGTATGTTGGGATAAGTTTAGGGTACCTGTTAGGGTATATGTAAGCTTTAGAGTACATAATAATGGTTAGGGTCTGTGTTAACCAATAGGGTGCATGTTAGAGTATTTGTTAGGGTTTGGCTTAGTGTTAAGGTATGTATTAGGGTATGTTTGGGGTACATGCTAGTCTACCTATAAGAGTACCTGCCTGTATTAGAGTGCATGTAAGAGTCGTTGTTACCACACATTTTAGTGTTTAGAGTATATGTTATGGCATGTGTTTGAGTTAGAATGAAGTTTATGGTATATGTCAGGGTTCGTGTTAGAGTTAGGGTATGTGTTAGGGTTAAGGTATATATTATAGTGTATATTAGGGTTATGGTTTGGGTTAAGGGCAAGTGTTTGGGTATGTGGTAAGGTGAATTCGAGGTAGATGATAGGGTGTATGTAAATGTACCTGTATGGTTTACAGTACTTGTTAGGGTACTTGATAGAATGTAACACTGTTTACTATATTTGTTAGGGTACTTGTTAGGGTATGTGTTACAGTTTAGGGTTTTAGAGTAAAGGTATGTGTTAGGATAACTGATAGGGTACATGTTGGAGCATGTGCTAGGGTATGGGTTAGGGTTGTGGGTTAGGGTCAGAGTCAGGGTCATTGTCAGTGTTAGGATTATAGGTTAAGGTTATCGATCTGGTGAGGTTAGGGCTAGCATTTGGATTATGGGACTAGGTCAGGCTTAAGGTCAGGAAAGGGTGTAGGGAATATGGTAGACAAAGGGTGATGTTGGGGATGCACTTGAGGAAATGTTAGAATAAGGATCTAGAAAAGGTTTAGGGTTAGGGAATGTGTGAGGAAGAACTCTGTGGGATGGGTTGGGGATATGGTATGGATATGGAGTAGTCTTCAAAGTTGATTATGGAACAGGTGAGGATTAGTGAACTTGTTAGGGTTAGGATTGCAGAAATTGTTAGTTGTGTAGTTATGTATGGATTGGGGTTAGTAGATGGTTTAGAGTGAGACATAAGATTGGTGAGTAGCTTGGGGTACATATTAGGGTATGAGTTTGGGTTAGGGCACATGCTAGGATGTGAGTATGAGTCAGAATTAGGGTGTATGGTGGGGTACATGTTAGGGAACACGTTAAGATAGTGTTTGGGTTTAAGGTGCATGTTAGGGTGTTAGGTTTTGGCATACATGTTAGGGCATGCATTGGGGTAGGTTTGGGATACATGTTACAGGGCATGTGAGGATATTGCTATGATTTAGAGTACATGTTAGCGTAGGAAATTATAGGGTTAAGGTACCTGTTAGGGTTAAGGCATGTTAGAGTATTTGTTAGGGTGCATTTGGGGTACACATTAGGGTGCATGTAAGGTTTGTTTTGAGTAATGTTAGGGTGCTTGTTAAGATACATGTTAATGTTGAAATTATATTTTAAGGTTAGAGCACATTTTAAGGTACATGATAAAATATGTATTAGTTATGGTACATGTCAAGGTATGGGTTATGGTTAGGTTACAAATTAGGGGGTTAGTATGGGCCAGAGATAGGGTATGTATATATGTTAGAGAACATGTCAGGATACATGTTAGGATCACGGCAAGTTATAGGCTACTGTTATGCCATACATTTGGAGTACATGTTAGGCACATATATCATTTAGAGTATGTGTTCATAGTTAGGCTACATATCAAGATATGTGCTAATGTTAATGGTTCATGTTAGGATATGGGGTATGTGTTAGGTTTAGGACATGTTTTAGGTATGTGTTAGG
Source organism: Dipodomys ordii (assembly GCF_000151885.1). Taxonomy (NCBI): domain Eukaryota; kingdom Metazoa; phylum Chordata; class Mammalia; order Rodentia; family Heteromyidae; genus Dipodomys; species Dipodomys ordii. The sequence goes on from NW_012267389.1 coordinate 1,201,576, forward strand.
TTTAGGACATGTTTTAGGGTATAAGGTTTATGGTTTTGTTAATGTTAACACATGTGTTAGGGAATATGTTAGATTACATTTGGGGTTAGAGTGCTTGTAAGGGTACCTGCATGATTTTGAGTATGTTCTAGGGAACTAATTAGGATATGGGTTTAGATGATGTGTTAGGATTAGGGTACATGGGTAGGGTATGTGTTATGGTTAGGCATGTATTAGGGCATTACTTAGGGTTGGAGTTTCAGTTATTGTTAGGGTTCATTTGGGTACATGTTAGGGTACATGTGAGGGTATCTGTATGTGTTAGGTACTTGTTATTCTATGTATTAGTGGTTAAGGTACACATTAGTATAAATGTTGGCATTTGCCTTAGGGCATGTGTAAGGTTATTAAGGTTTGGGTTAGTTTTTGTGTTGAGGTATGAGTTAGGGTACATGTAAGAATAACTATGGGTTACAGTACATTTTGTTAATATATCTGGTATGTATTGGGGTATGTGTTAGGATATATGTCAGGGTATGTGTTGGGGTACGTGTTAGGGTATATGTTGGAGTTAGGATAATTGATAAGGGATTTGTTGGTGTTATGGTCTGGGTTAGGGTTAGAGCACACATTAGGGTATGTTACAGAATGTGTTAGTGTTAGGGTACTCGATTGAGGTAGGGTTAGGGTTACTGTTAGGGTTAGAGCACATGTTAGGATATGTGCTATGGTACATTGGGGGTACCCATTGGGGCACATGTAAGGGTACCTGTGTAGATTAGAATATTTGTTAGGGTATATTAGGGTGTATACTAGGGTATATCTTAGGGTTAAGGAACATGTTAGGGTATGTTGGAGGTACATGTTAGAGTACGTGCATGGACACATGTATTTATTAGAGTATGGGTTAGGATGCTTGTTAGAGCTAGTGGCTAGGGTACATGTTAGGGTATATGTTAAGGTCAGGATTAGGGTTTTGGCTAGAGTATGTTAGGGTACATTCAGAGTACATGTAAAGGTTACCTGTATGAGTTATAGAGTATATGTTAGGGTTCTTATTACCATATGTGTTAGCGTCTAGAGCACATTTAGTGTGTTAGAGTGAAAATACTATTGGGAAATCTGTTACAGTTAAGGTACATGTTAAAGCTAGGACACATATTAGGGTGTATATTAGTTTACTCTGGGGTACATGTTACAGTGCATGTAAGGGTTCTTGTATGGTTTTGAGTATTGCTAGAGTACTTGTTAGGATATGAATAAGTGTTTTGAGCACATACTAGGATACAGGGTATATTTGGCACATGTTAGGGTGAATATACTGGTACATGTATGACTTATAGTACAGGATAGAGTACTTGTTAGGAGACACATTAGTGTGTTAGATTTAGGGAACATGTTTGGGCATGTCTCAGGGTTATGGTTATGATTTCATTTAGGCAACATGTTAGGATGTACGTTGGCATAAGTTTAGGGTACTTGTTAGAGTATATGTAAGGTTTACAGTATATGACAGGGTTAGGGTACATGTTATAATATCTTTTAATTTTTATCTTTGGTTAGGGTATACATTAGAGTGTTTGGGGTACAGGCTAGGGTATATGTAAGAGTAACTGTATGGTTCAAAGTTCACATAAGAGTTCCTGCTATGATACATGTTAGTGTTTAGAGTGTATGTTATGGTACGTATTAGGGTAAGGTAAAATTTATAGTACATGGCAGGGTTTGTGTTACAGTTAGGGTATGTTTTATGGTTTAGGTATGTGTTGTGGTATATATTAAGGGTACATGTTAGGGTATGTATTATGAAAGATGTTGGTGTTCAGGTGCCTCAGCACTCAGGCCCATTGCGGGAACACTCAACCACTGTGGGGATACTCAGCATGCAGGATCACTGTGGGGACACTCAGCACTCAGGCCCTCCATGGGGACACTCAGCCATTGGGGACATTCAGCATGCAGGCTCACTGTGGGGATGCTCAGCACTCAGCTACCATGGGGACACTCAGCACTCAGGCCCTCCGTGGGAACACTCAGCCACCACAGGGACACTCAGCACTCAGGCACACTGTGGGGACACTCAGCACTCAGCCACCATGGGGACAGCACTCAGGCCCACTGTGGGGACACTCAGCACTCAGGCACACTGTGGGGACACTCAGCACTCAGCCACCATGGGAACAGCACTCAGGCCCTCTGTGGGGACACTCAGCAGTCAGGCCCTCCGTGGGGACACTCAGCACTCAGGCCCTCCGTGGGGACACTCAGCAGTCAGGCCCTCCGTGGGGACACTCAGCACTCAGGCCCTCCGTGGGGACACTCAGCACCTCCCCTCCACATATCCAGCAGCTGTCACCTGGGAGGAATCCTGGGCAGCCAGAGGCACAGGGTTGGGTCCCCAGCACATGCCACATGCCAGCCACCTGCTGTACCCACTCTCAGCCTCTGCTGCTCTTTGTGCAGACACTGACTCCAGACCTCAGGCCACGGAAGATGACCCAGGAATATTAATGGAACCCCAGAAAGACCCTGACCTCCAGGAGACCCTGACCCCAGGCCTAGGAGACTCTGTCCCCCAGGAGACCCTGTCTTCTAGGAGACCCTCACCCCAAGAGACCTTGACCCTCAGGTCTAGAAGATCTGAACCCCAGGAGACCCTGTTCCCTAAGTCTAGGAGACATCTCTGCCACCGCCTTTGATCTCAGCCCCTGCTCGGTCCCTTGTCCTTAAGGTCTGACCACCCCATGGCCACTCATCCCTGTCCCTAAATGCCCCTGGGCTCAGAGGAGGGGATCCTGCCCCCTTCTACCATCCCCTGTCCACCTGACCCCGTCCACCTGAACCCTCCTCCACCTGACCCCTCCACCTGACCCCTCCACCTGACCCCTCCTCCACCTGAACCCTCCTCTATCTGACTCCTCCACCTGAGCCCTCCTCCACCTGATCTCTCCTCCACCTGACCCCCTCCTCCATCTGACTCCTTCACCTGAGCCCTCCTCCACCTGACCTCCTCCATCTGACTCCTCCTCCATTTGACTCCTCCTCCATCTGACTCCTCCACCTGAGCCCTCCTCCACCTGATCTCTCCTCCACCTGACCCCCTCCTCCATCTGACTCCTCCACCTGATCTCTCCTCCACCTGACCCCCTCCTCCATCTGACTCCTCCACCTGAGCCCTCCTCCACCTGA
>NW_012267389.1:1209398-1209940 GCF_000151885.1 Dipodomys ordii
GCTTTGAGGCCAGTGCCCACCGCCAGCCCAGCCTGGAATGAAGCCGCCCGAGGTGAGCCCAGCCCTGGGCAGGGCTTGTGCAGGAGAGGGGGGGGCTAGAGAGAGGAAGTGAGTGGTCCAGGGGCGGGGCTTCGGGGACAGAGCATGGGAAGGGCGGAACTAGATTGGGAGTGAGTAGGTATGGGCAGGGCTTGTAGGGCAGAGCGCGTGAGGGGCGGGGCAGGAGAGAGGAAGTGAGGGGGCTGGGGTGGGCAGAGGGCTGGACTGGTTTGGGCCGCTTCTGTCTGAGGGGGCAGACCCGAGGGCTTTTCCTCTGAGCGTGTGGTGGCGTTCGGGCCTGCAGAGCTGGGTGGGCGCACTGTGGTCTTATGGCGGGTGGGGCTTCCGACCCGGTCCTGTCAGGGGCCTCCAGAGGAAGTGCCTGGAGGCAGCGGGCTCTGCCCGGTCAGCTTGTCTGTGGAGAAGGCGGGACGCAGGGCCCTGAGCGGACCCTGAGGTGACTGCAGAGGACTAGCGGAACTGAGCGAGGACGAGTGGCCTCC
>NW_012267389.1:1211050-1227765 GCF_000151885.1 Dipodomys ordii
ATGGGAAGGGCGGAACTAGATTGGGAGTGAGCAGGTATGGGCGGGGCTTGTGGGGCAGAGCGCGTGAGGGGCGGGGCAGGAGAGAGGAAGTGAGGGGGCGGGGGCGGGCGGAGGGCTGGACCGGTTTGGGCCGCTTGTGTCTGAGGCGGCAGACCCGAGGGCTTTTCCTCTGAGCACGCGGTGGCGTTCGGGCCTGCAGAGCTGGGTGGGCGCACTGTGGTCTTGTGGCGGGTGGGGCTTCCGACCCAGCTTGAGGACGAGCAGCCTCCGGCCAGGTGTGGACGGGGCCTGGGGTGGTGCTGGTGGGGGACAGGGTGGAGCAGTGCGGCCTGCCTCTCGGTGTGTCATTCGTGTCCTTCCTGAGGTGCGGACAGGCCCTAAGCCAGGTGTCCGGAGCTGTCTAGGCCCAGGCCTGGGTGCGGGTGTCTGTGGAGCAGTGCGGCCTGCCTCTCCCGGTGTGTCCTTTGAGCACATTCTGAGGTGACTTTGGTGCGGCTAGGCCCTGAGCCAGGCGTCCGGAGCTGTCTAGGCCCAGTGCCCGGGTGCAGGTATCTGTGGAAGTGTGTGAAGTGCGGTCTGCCTCTCCCGGTGTGTCCTTTGAGCACATTCTGAGGTGACTGCGGTGCGGACAGGCCCTGAGCCAGGCGTCCCGAGCTGTCTAGGCCCAGACCCGGGTGCAGGTACCTGTGGAAGTGTGTGAAGTGCGGCCTGCCTCTCCCGGTGTGTCATTTGAGCACATTCTGTGGTGACTTTGATGAAGCCAGGCCCCACGGCAGGCAGGCCCCACGCCAGGGAGGCCCCACACCAGGCCCCACTCCAGGCACACCCCAGACCAAGCAGGCCCCACACCAGGCCCCACACCGGGCAGGCCTCATACTAGGCAGTCCCCACACCAGGCCTCATACTAGGCAGGCCCCACACCAGGCCTCATACTAGGCAGGCCCTACACCAGGCAGGCCCCACACCAGGCAGGCCCCATGCCAGGTCACACACTAGGCCTCACGCCTCCATACCTCATAAGCACTGCCACCACCAAGAGGGTGGCCTGCAGAGTGGGGCGGGGTCTTCTGGCTGTGCCGGACCAGGGCGGGGCCTGTGGTGCTTTGCAGGAGCAGGTCGGGACTGGGGAGCTACTGCAGGGCTACTGCGGGGTTCCCAACCTGCAGGCATGGGCCGGACTCCATGCTGGTGACTCTGACCCTCTCCCGGAGCCCCAGGCTGTGCTAACACAGAGGCTGGTCCCTGCGGGCGATTCCTTGCTTCCAGGCCCATAGGGCCATGCAGCCGTGAGGCGGCTACTGAGCTTTGTGGCCAGTGCCCACTGCCAGCCCAGCCTGGAATGAAGCAGCCCGAGGTGAGCCCAGCTCTGGGCGGGGCTTGTGCAGGAGAAAGGGTGGGCTAGAAAGAGGAAGTGAGTGGTCCAGGGGCGGTGCTTCAGAGACAGAGCACGTGAGGGTCGGGGCAGGAGAGAGGAAGTGAGCGGGGCGGGGGCGGGCCGAGGGCTGGACCGGTTTGGGCCGCTTCTGTCTGAGGACACAGACCCGCGGGCTTTTCCTGTGAGCGTGTGGTGGCGTTCGGGCCTGCAGAGCTGGGCAGGCACACTGTGGTCTTGTGGCGGGTGGGGCTTCCGACCCTGTCGCGACCACCTCGACCAGCAAGGAAGATGCAATCCGGGATTCTTCTCAATGGGGTTTATTCAGGAACCTTGTAACAAGCTTCTCTCCCACTCGCTTCTGCCCGCTTCTTCTTGCTTCTTCTTCCCATCCGCTCCCCCGCTCTGGTTATAAGCCTCCTGGATGGTCAATCCCGAAGCGCCATGTGGCATATACCGATAGGGCTGCAAACACGGAAGCAAACTAGGAGCCAAGTCATAGCCATATAAGGAGTTGTTTTTACAGAGAGCACTCGTCACTGGGAAGACGGAAGGCGGGAGCCAGCGCCATCTTTGGTCACAGCCACGCCATGAACCAAGGAGCTACAATGATGCTTTTATGGCCATCTTTGGTCGCGGCTCCCGCAGCTCTCCACACGACCCGGTCCTGTCAGGCGCCAGCGGCTTTTCTCCGGAGGAAGTGCCTGGAGGCCGCGGGCTCTGCCCGGTCAGCTTGTCTGTGGAGAAGGCGGGACGCAGGGCCCTGAGCAGACCCTGAGGCTACTGCGGAGGACAAGCGGAGCTGAGCGAGGAAGAGCGGCCTCTGGCCAGGTGAAGACGGGGCCTGGGGTGGTGCTGGTGGGGGACTGGGTGGAGCAATGCGGCCTGCCTCTCCCTGTGTGTCATTTGAGCACATTCTGAGGTGACTTCGGTGCGGACAGGCCCTAAGCCAAGCGTCTGGAGCTGTCTAGGCCCAGGCCTGAGTGCGGGTGTCTGTGGAGCAGTGCAGCCTGCCTCTCCCGGTGTGTCATTTGAGCACATTCTAAGGTGACTTCGATGAAGCCAGGCCCTACACCAGACAGGCCCTACACCAGGCAGGCCCCACGCCAGGGAGTCCCCACTCCAGGCACACCCCAGACCAAGCAGGCTCCACACCAGGCCCCACAGCAGGCTGGACCCACACCAGGCCGGCCCCACACCAGGCCCCACACCGGGCAGGCCTCATACTAGGCAGTCCCCACACCAGGCCTCATAGCAGGCAGGCCCCACACCAGGTCACACACTAGGCCTCAGGCCTCCATACCTCATAAGCACTGCCACCACCGAGAGGGTGGCCTGCAGAGTGGGGCGGGGTCTTCCGGCTGTGCCGGACCAGGGCGGGGCCTGTGGGGAGCGGGGCGGAGCCTGCGGTGCTTTGCAGGGGCAGGGGGGCCTGAGGCAAGCGGGGCAGAGCCAGCAGCACTTTGCAGGACAGGGCGGGGCCTGGAGCAAGACGAGGCCTGTGGGGAGTGGGGCGGAGCCAGCGGCGCTTTGCAGGACAGGGCGGGGCCGGAATCAGGGCGAGGCCTGTGGCGAGCGGGGCGGAGCCAGCAGAGCTTTGCAGGACAGGGCGTGGCCTGGAGCAGGGCAAGGCCTGTGGGGAGTGGGGTGGAGCCAGCAGCGCTTTGCAGTACAGGGCGGGGCTGGGGAGCTACTGCAGGGTTACTGTGGGGTTCCCAACATGCAGACACGGGCTGGACTCCATGCTGGTGACCTCGACCCTCCCCTGGAGCCCCAGGCTGTGCTGACACAGAGGCTGGTCCCTGCAGGCAATTCCCAGCTTCCAGGCCCATAGGGCCGTGCAGCACGCTCCGAGGCCGCCACTGAGCTTTGTGGCCAGTGCCCACCGCCAGCCCAGCCTGGAAGGAAGCTGCCCGAGGTGCGCCCAGCCCTGGGCGGGGCTTGTGCGGGAGGGGGGGGCTAGAGAGAGGAAGTGAGTGGTCCAGGGGCGGGGCTTCAGGGACAGAGCATGGGAAGGGCGTAGCTAGATTGGGAGTGGGTATGGGCGGAGCTTGTGGGGTAGAGCATGTGAGGGGCGGGCAGGAGAGAGGAAGTGAGTGATGCGGGGGCAGGCCGGAGGGCTGGACTGGTTTGGGCCGCTTGTGTCTGAGGCGGCAGACCCACGGGGCTCCGGCAGCTCCTTCCTCTGAGCGTTGGGCCTGCAGAGCTGGGCGGGTGCACTGTGGTCTTGTGGCGGGCTGGGCTTCTGACCCGGTCCTGTCAGGCGCCAGCGGCTTTTCTCCGGAGGAAGTGCCTGGGGGACGCGGGCTCTGCGCGGTCAGCTTGTCTGTGGAGAAGGCGGGACGCGGGGCCCTGAGAGGACCATGAGGTGACTGCGGAGGATGAGCGGAGCTGAGCGGACCCTGAGGCGACTGCGGAGGAGGAGCGGAGCTGAGCGGACCGTGAGGCGACTGCGGAGGAGGAGCGGGGCTGAGCGGACCCTGAGGCGACTGCGGAGGAGGAGCGGAGCTGAGCAAGGACGAGCAGCCTCTAACCAGGTGCGGACGGGGCCTGGGGTGGTGCTGGTGGGGGACGGGTGGAGCAGTGAGGCCTGCCTCTCCTGGTGTGTCATTCGTGTCCTCCTGAGGTGACTGCGGTGCGGCCAGTTCCCTGAGCCAGGCGTCCGGAGCTGTCTAGGCCCAGGCCTGGGTGTGGGTGTCTGTGGAAGTGTGTGAAGCAGTGTGGCCTGTCTCTCCCCATGTGTCATTTGAGCACATTCTGAGGTGACTTCGATGAAGCCAGGCCCCACGGCAGGTAGGCCCTACACCAGGCAGGCCCCACGCCAGGGAGGCCCCACACCAGGCCCCACTCCAGGTACACCCCAGACCAAGCAGGCCCCACAGCATGCCCCACACCAGGCAGGCCACACACCAGGCCTCATACCAGGCAGGTCCCACACCATGCCCCACACCAGGCCTCACACCAGGCAGGCCCCACACCAGGCCCCATAGTATGCCCCATGCCAGGTCACACACTAAGCCTCACGCCAGGGCCCACACCAGGCCCCATACCTGGCCCCACACCAGGCAGGCCCCACACCAGGGCCTGTACCAGGCAGGCCCCACACCAAGCAGGCCCTGCACCAGGCAGGCCCCACACCAGGCAGGACTCACACCAGGCAGGCCCCACACCCTGTCCCACACCGGGCAAGCCCCACACCATGCCCCACACCGGGCAGGCCTCACACCAGTTAGGCCCTACATCAGGCCCTACAACAAGCAGGCCCCACACCAGGCCCCACACCAAGCAGGCCCCGCACCAGGCAGGCCCCACACCAGACAGGACTCAGACCAGGCACATCCTACACGTACCCCACACTGGGCAAGCCCCACACCATGCACCACACCAGGCCCCACATCGGGCAGGCCTCACACCAGGTAGGTCCCACACCAGGCCCCACACTAGACAGTCCCCATGCCAGGCCCTACACCAGGCAGGTCCCACACCATGCCCCACACCAGGCTCCACACCATGCAGGCCACACCAAGCAGGCCTCACAGCAGGCAGATCCCACGCCAGGCCCCATACCAGGCAGGCCCCCACACCAGGCAGAAACACCAAGGAGGTCCCACAACAGGCTCCATACCAGGCCCCACACCAGGCAGGCCCCATGCCAGGCAGAAACACCAAGGAGGTCCCACAACAGGTCCCACACCAGGCCCCATACCAGTCCCCACACCAGGCAGGCCCCACGCCAGGCCCCACACCAGGCCCCACACCAGGCAGGCCCCAAACCAGACCCCATATCAAGCAGGCCCCACACCAGTCAGGGCCCCACGCCAGGCCCCACACCAGGCAGGCCCCACATGAGGCCCAACAGGCCCCACACCATGCCCCACACTGGGCAGGCCACACACCAGGCAGGCCTCATACTAGGCAGGCACTACACCAGGCCTCATACAAGGCAGGTCCCATACCAGGCCCCACACCAAGCAGGCCCCAAACCAGGCCCCATGCCAGGCCTAACACCAAGCAGGCCCCACCCCAAGCAGGTCCCATACCAGGCCCCATACCAGGCAGGCTCCACACCAAGCAGGCCCCACGCCAGGCCCCACACCAGGCAGGCCCCAAACCAGGCCCCATATCAAGCAGGCCCCATATCAAGCAGGCCCCACACCAGGCAGGCCCTACGCCAGGCTCCACACCAGACATGCCCTACGCCAGGCCCCACACCAGGCAGGTCCCACGCCAGGCCCCACACCAGGCCCCACAACAGGCCCCATACCAGGCAGGTCCCACATCATGCCCCACACCAGGCAGCCCCCACGCCAGGCATGCCCCACACCAGGCAGGTCCCACACCAGGTCCCATACCAGGCAGCCCCCACGCCAGGCATGCCCCACACCAGGCAGGTCCCACACCAGGTCCCATACCAGGCAGCCCCCACACCAGGCAGGCCCCACACCAGGCAGGTCCCACATCACGCCCCCCACCAGGCCCTACACCAGGCCCCACAACAGGCCCTACACCAGGCCCATGCCAGGCCCCATACCAGGCCCCACACCAGGCCCTATACCAGGCAGTCCCCACGCCAGGCCCCACACCAGGCAGGCCCCATACCAGGACCTACACCAGGCCCCACACCAGGCAGCCCCCATGCTTGGCCACACGCCAGGCCCCATACCATGCCCCATACCAGGTCCCACACCAGGCAGGCCCCACACCAGGCTCCACACCAGGCAGGCCCCACACCAGGCAGGCCCCACACCGGGCAGGCCCCACACCAGGCAGTCCCCACGCCAGGCCTCATGCCAGACCACATGCCAGGCCCCATACCAGGCCCCACACCAGGCAGGTCCCACACCAGGCACCACGCCAGGCAGGTCCCACACCAGGCCCCATACCAGGCTCCAGACCAGGCAGCCCTTATAGCATGCTCCACACCAGGCAGGCCCCATGCCAGGCCCCACACCAGGCAGGCCCCATACCAGGCCCCACACCAGGCAGGCCCCATGCCAGGCCCTATACCAGCCCCCACACCAGGCCTCTAGCTGGCTGCACATCTGTGCTGACAGCTCAGGGTCTGTGCTGCAGCAAGTCCACATATCCGAGTCCAGGGCTTCCCTGGGTTCAGGCCTCCCTGAGTCCCATTTTTTCTTGAATCTGGGCCTTGCCTGCGTCCATCCCTTCCCAGAGTCCTGTTCTTCCCCCAGGCCTTCCCTGGATCCAGGCCTTCTTTGGGTCTCGGCCTTCCCCAGGTCTCATCCTTCCCTGGGTCTGGGCTTTCCTTGAGCTCCTGGTTTGGGCTTTCTCTATGTCCGGGCCTTTCCCTTGTTGGCAACAGCTCCAGTTTCGGCCAGCTCTGACTAGTCCTGCTCTAAAGGATGTCCGATTTCTATTGTGGCTCATCTAGAAGTGGAGCTGTGGCTCAAGTGGTACAGCACTGGCACTGAACAAAAACAACTCAGGGAGAGCACCCAAGCCCCTAGTTCAAGTCCTAGGACCAGCACAAAGAGATTTTTGTTTTCATAACATAGGTAATACATTTTTTGGCCTGTCCTGGGGCTTGAACTCAGGGCCTGGGCAATGTCCCTGAGCTCTTTCACTCAGGGCTAGCACTCTATCACTTGAGCCACAGCACCACTTCCAGATTTTTCTGTGTATGTGGTATTTAGGATTTGAACCCAGGGCTTGATGCATGCTAGGCAAGCACTCTGCTACTAAGCCATGTTCCTAGCCCTCTTTTACACGTTACTAGGTACACAAAGGTGTTTCAATTTACTGTCGGTGAATTCCAGTGGTATTGTGTTCCAGGGCCTCCCACAAGCTAGGCAAGTGCCTCAGCTCTTGGCCTTGATTCTTTCTCTCTAGCCTTTGTTATCCATGGTTTCCAGCCTTTGATGCATGTTGTCTTCCTCTGACTATAGGCATTTTGAGAAGAAAACACGCAGAGTTTCAGGATAAAATGGGGAGAGCCTGGAAGCTTGGAATCTCGAATATAGGTTCATGGTGTATAGACCAATGTGGGATGGTCTGGATGGATCGGATCCCATCAGAACTTGCTCTCACCGCTGGTGTTTCTCCGAGTCTGCATCAAGTTTTCATCTATACTTTCATGTCTACACTTGGGCCTGGAGAACGAGGTGAAGCCTCTCCCTTCCTGCTTGGTAAGTTGATGCCTGTCAGAACAAATTTGACCACATTAGGCTCATCCCAGGCCTATATCCATGGCACCAAGTCTTTACTGAGCTTTCAGCTATGTCCTGCATAAGGTATGGTGGTTAGGGGGTGAGAGGATGTGTGACACATGTTTATGTTTTCATTACATACACCTTACAGACATTTTGTCAGGCATTCCAAGGTATTTCAATTTGCTTTGGTGAATTCTGGTGATACTATGTTCAGGGCTCTTCACAGGCTAGGGCAACACCTTAACACTAAGCTCTCCATTTTATGCCTTTGAAGCCAATCAGTTTCTGTAGACTGGAGTCATGTCCACATTCTGATAAGGATCTTTTGAGGGAAGCAGAAGGCATAACCTAGCCTTTTCTTTTCCCTGTCAGACATACCAGGTCCCACTTGTCTGTGACAGGGCTCCTGGATGCCTAGCCTTTGTTGTCGGTTGCCTGCCTCTGCCTGTAGGCACTTTGAGGAGAAAATGTACTGAGTGTCAGGAGAAACTGGGGAGAGTTCGCACACTTTGAATTATGCATGTAGAATCTTGCTCTACAACTCAGTGTATGCTTTGGCAGACTGAGACCCAACTTAGGCTTCCATCCTCATCTCTACCATGCTTTCATCTGTGCTTATGGTACCTGGAGAAGGGATGAAGGCATTTGTTTTTTGTTTTTTTATTTTTATTTTTTGGGTGAAGGCATTTGTGAGGAAGGGAGGCCTACTCCTTCCTGCTTGGTCAGTTGTTACTTGTCAGAACAACTTTAATGACTCTAGGCCCCAACCCTGCCATCTATCCTGAGCTGTGAGCTAACTCAAATCCATTCACTAGGTGTGTACCTAACACATTCAGGAACTTTGACCAACTTCCCAAAGCTATGAGAGGCATAAGGTTATGAAAGAATTGTTGAGGAATTGGTTATAGGTGTAGGGTTGTTGATGCTAAGGGCAGGGTTAAGTTTGGGTGTTTTAGGGCTACTTAGGGTGGAAGTTAGAATTAAATCAGGTGCTGGGTTTTCGATTAGCCAAACAGAGCAGGTTTTTAAGCAGGTTTTTATGAAGAGCTAAGTTAGTGTTAGGGTCAATGTTACTGAGAATGGGTTAGGGATCTGGTGAAGTTAGGAGTTATAGAAGGGATTAGCATTTGGATTATGGAATGGGTAAGGCTAAGGTTAGGTTTATAGAGTACATGTTTGGGTACTTATACATTTGGGATATATGTAAGGTTACCTGTGTTGTACACACTTTAGGGTACATGTAATACTTGAAGTACATGTTAGAGTACTTGTAGGATATATATAAGTGTTTAGAGCTTGTATTAGAGTACATGTTTGGATGTGTGTTAGGGTTACAGTTTCTTAGAGCATGTGTCAAGGTGCTTATTAGAGTACATGTTAGGGTACATGTTAAGGTCAGGGTTAGAGTATGCTACGGTATACATTCAGGGTACATGTAAGGTTACGTGTATGGTTTATAGAGTATGTGTAAGACTATTTTTAACCATATGTGTTAGTGTCTAGAGTATGTGTAATGTATTAGAGTGCTATTGTGAAATCTGTTAGGTTAAAATACATGTTAAAGTTAGGTTCATAGTTTGGGAACGTGCAAGGAAGAACTTTGTGGGATAGGTTAGGATGATGGATATGTTATGGAGCAGTCTTCAGAGTGGGTATGGAACAAGTGAGGATTAGGTAATTTGTTAGTAAAGGATTAATGTAGGTTTGGGGAGTTGTTGAAAGTGTTAGTCATAGTTATGGATTTGGCTTAGCAGCTGGTTTAGGGTGAGGCATAAGATTGCTGAGTGGCTTAGGGTATGTCTTAGGGTATGAGTATGAGTGTGGGATAAGGCACATGTTAAGATGTGAGTATGGGTTCAGAGTTAGGGTGTATGGTGGGGTACATGTTAGGGAACATGTTAAGATAGTGTTTGGGTTTAAGGTACATTAGGGTACATGTTAGGGCATGCATTTGGGGTAGGTTTGGGGTACATGTTAGGGTGAACATAAACCTTTATGGTTTAAAATACATGTTAGGGTGCTTGATTCTGTACATATTAGTGGTTAGGGTATACATTAGGGTACATGGTACAGTTATGGTAAGTGTTTGGGATTGTTAGGGTTAAGCTATGTGTGTATAAGGGTACATGTTAGGGTGCATGTAAGGATACATGTTAGGGTGCATGTAAGGATCACTTGGAGTATGTGTTAGGGTACTTGTTAGGATATATGTTAATGTTTACCATACATTTTAGGGTTGAGGCACACTTTAAGGTACATAAGGTGTTAGAGTACATGTTTGTGTGTGGATTTAGGTTAGGGTATATGTTAGGGTGTGAGTATGGGCCAGAGTTAGGGTGTATGATGGGGTATATGTTAGGGAATATTTTAGGGTACATGTTAGGGTTAAGGTACATGTTAGGACTAGAGCCAGCACTAGGTCATGTGTCAGGTTATACATTTGTGGTACATGAAGGTTACCTGTATGGTTTAGACCATGTATTAGTGGTTAGGGTATTTATTAGGATATGTGTTAGAGTATGTGTTTGGGTTAGGACATGGATTAGGACATATGTTAGGGTATTGATTAAGGTTATGGTTTGGGTTTTTTTTGGGCACGTGTTAGGTATGTGTTGGGTTACATTTTGAGTACATGTTAGGGTGTTAGTAAGGGTACCTAGGCTTAAGAGCACATGTTAGGGAACTATGCAGGCTATGTTTCAGGGCATATGTCAATATTGTGTTAGGTTTACGACGTGTGTTAGGGTATTGCTTAGGGTTAGTGCTAGGGTACATTTGGGGTACATGTTAAGGTGCTTGTAAGAGTACCTGTATGTGTTAGGGTACTTGTTACTGTGTGTGTTAGTGGTTGGGACACATATTAATATACACGTTAGGATTAGAGTATTTGTAAGGGTATTAAGGTTTGAGTTAGTTTTTGTGTGAAGGTGTGAGTTAGGGTATATGTAAGGGTAACTATGGATTAGAGTACATGTTAGGGTCCTTGTTACCATATTTATTAGTAGAGTATGTATTATATTTTGTTAGGGTACATTCAGGGTACACTTGCGGTTTATAGAGTACATGTTTCAGTACTTGTTACCATATGGGTTAGGGTCCAGAGCATGTTTAGTCCATTACAGTGCTATTGGGAAATCTGTTAGGTTTAATATACATGGTAAAGTTATGGCACACATTAGGCTATGTGTTTGGGTCCATGTTAGGGTATGTTTTAGAATCAGGGTACTTGATAGGGGATTTGTTAGGGTTACGGTACATGTTAGGGCACTTGTTAGAGTGTGTCTTAGGGCAGATACTATGGTATGTGTTAGGGGATCTTTTTAGGGTTAGGGCACATGTTAGGCTGTGTTATGGAACATAGGGGATACATGTTAGGGTGCATAGAAAGATACTTGTGTGGTTTACAGTACCTATTAGGGTATGTTAGGGTACATGCTAGCTTATGTTTGAGTCATGTTAGGGTACATGTATGGATAGTTGTATATTTTACAGTATATGTCAAGGTACTTGATAGAATACATGTAAGGGTCAGGGTTAGAGTATATTAGGTGATTTCAGGGTACATGTAAGGTTATCTGTAGGCTTTATAGAGTACATGTTAGGGTACTTGTTACCATTTATGTTAGTGTCTAGAGTATGTTTAATGTGTTAGAGTACTATTGGGAAATCTGTTAGGGTTAAAATACTTGGTAAAGTTAGGGCACATATTAGGGTATATATTAGGTTACTTTGGGGTACGTATTTGAGTGAGTTTGAGTACTTGCATGGTTTTGAATAAGTGTTAGGGTGCTTGTTAGGATATGAGTTATCATTTAGGAAACGGTATGTGTTGTGCACGTGTTAGAGTACACTTATGACTAGAACTACACATGAGATTACGTTGTAAGATATGTGCACATGTTTAGAGTGTGTGTTTGAGTACATGTTTGAGTATGTGTTGGGGTTACAGTTATGGTTTGGGTTAGGCGACATGTTAGGATGTGTGTTGGCTAAGTTTAGGGTACTTCTTAGGGTATATGTAAGGTTTACAGTACGTGACAGTGGTTAAGGTACATGTCTTGTTTAGGTTACATGTCAGAATATCTTATAATTTCTACATTAGGGTATACATTAGAGTGTTTGGGGTTCATGCTAGGGTACATGTAAGAGTACCTGTTTTGTTCAAAGTTCACGTAAGAATAATTGTTACCATATATGTTAGTATCTTGAGTATATGTTATAATAAGTGTTAGGGTAAGGGTAAAATTTTAGTATGTAGCAAGGTTGTGTTAGAGGTCGGGTATGTGTTAGGGTTTAGGTATGTCATGGTTTAGGTTTTAGGTATGTTTGGTAGGATTATGGTATATATTAAGAGCACATGTTAGGGTATTGTTAAGACACATTGCTGTTCGGGTGTATGTAAGGGTGCATGTATGGTTTAGACTGCATTACGGTAATTGTTACTGTATGTTAGTAATTAGGGTACATGTTAGGGTTAAGTTATGTGTTAGGGAACGTTAGAGTATATTGGGGGGGTACATCTTAGGGTACATGTGTGGTTTACTGCACGTGTTCAGGTGTGTTAAGGTTTGGGTACATGTTAGGGTTCAGGTACGTGTAAGGGTTAGCACACATGTTAGGGTATTTCTTAGGGCTATGATTGGGGTTAGAGTTAGGGCATGTTTGAGGCACATGTTTGTGTTCAGGATTCTAAACCTGTATGGTTTAGAGTGTATGTTAGACAACTCCCATGGCATCAGCAGTTGTGGGGTTGGTTTGCTCAGAGTCCTTGCCCTACCCTGCTCAATGGTGTGGGCCCTGCTATGCCCAACTTTGGGGGAGACTGGAGACTGGAATGAGCAGTCAGCTGTGCTTTCACTCTGTTTACACATCTGTCATGCGTGCACATGTGAGGATATGGGTGGGTATTGTGTGCTATGTATCTCTGGAAATTGGACCCAGCTTAAGCAGGTTTGATGAAAGAAGGCCATCTACCTCCAAGGATGCAGGTAAGTCTGGTAAGTACCAGGGTGTGGTTGGGGTTGGGATTAGGTTAAGAAACTTGGGTTGCCAGGAGTCTGGGGTGGCGACAGTAGGGGCTAGTGTTACTAGGGCTACTGTTGTTAGGGTTGGTCTTGTTTGGTTTTGGGTTTAGGTATAGGGTTGTTGATGAATGGTAGAGTCAAGTTTTGCTTAGGGCACCTGTACCCTTAACATGTACCCTAAGCCACTCACCAATCTTAGTCCTAACCCGAAGCCATTTGTTAACTCAGATCCATAGAATAACTGTGTACCTAATCCATTCAGCAGCCCTAATCCATCCCCCTGAGCTAGGGGAGGAATAGACTTAAGGACTAGGGTTTTTGAGAAATAGGGTAAAGGAATAGAGTTGTTAGTGGTCAGGGGTGGAGTTAGTGATTAGGGTTGTTAGGGCTACTGTTTTTAGGGTTGGTAAGATTGAGGTTAGAGTTCAAGTGTATGGTTGTTGATGGTACAGGTAGGGTTAAGGTTGGGTGTTGTTTAGGCTACTTGGGGTGGAGGTTAAGTTTTTAGTTATGGTTCATAAACTGGTTAGAATAGGGAAAAAGTTATGATTAGGGTCAGTGTTACAGATTGAGGTTAGAGTTTAAGTGTAGGGTTGTTGATGGTACAGGTAGGGTTAAAGTTGGGTGTTGTTTAGGCTACTTGGGGTGGAGGTTAAGTTTTTAGTTATGGTTGATAAACTGGTTAGAATAGGGAAAAAGTTATGATTAGGGTCAGTGTTACAGAAAGACCGTGGATTATAGTTAGTGAATGTTTTAGGATTAGGGATCTAGTGAAGTTAGGAGTTACAGAAAGGGTTATTTAACACTTGGGTTATGGAATGTCAGGTTGAGGGTTCGGGAAGTGAATAGAGAACATGGTAGACAAAGGGAGAGGTTGGGGACTCTGTTAGGGGAAGTGTTAGGATAAGTGTTTAGGAAAGGTTCAGGGTTAGGTAACGAATGAGGAAGAACTTTGTGGGATGGGTTAGGGTTATGGACTTTTTATGAAGTGGATTATGGAACAGGTAATGGTTAGGGGACCTGTTAGGAAAGGGGTAAGAGTTACAGTTAAGTACTGTGTTAGGTTTTGGGAGTGGTTATGATTGCTGAACATGTTATATGGTTTCGTATGAATTTGAGTTATTGAACAGTTTAGGGTAGGGCTAAAGATTGGTGAGTGGCTTTGGGTGTGTTAGGGTGTGGGCTTTTTAGAGTGCAAGTATGGCTCAGAGTGTATGTTGGGGTACCCGTTAGGGTTCATGTTAGAGTTACAGTGTTATTTTATGTGTTGGTGTATGTTTGGGGCATATGTCAAATACCTGTATGGTTTAGCTTATGTGTTAAGGTACTTGTTATTGTACATGTTAGTGATTACAGTATGTGTTAGGGTTAGGTTATGTGTCAGGGTACATGTTAGGATGCATGTTAGGGTACCCATATGGTTTAGAGTATGTGTTAGCATACTTTTTACCTAACATGTTAGGATTTAGAGTACATGTTAGAGTATGTGTTATAGAATATGTTAGGTTTAGGATTTGAGTTAAGGTTAGGGCATGTGTTAGGATTTGCATTGGAGTATGTTAAGGGACATGTTAGAATGCTTGCAAGGTTTAGAGTGTGTGTTTAGGTACTTGTCACTGTACATGTTAGAGTGTAGGATATGTGTTAGGGTATTTGTTATGGTTTAGATTAGGGTTAGAGTACGTGTTAATTTTTGCGTAGATAGTTTGGGTACTTGTTAGGGTGCATGTAAAGTTTGGAGCACATGGTAGTGTTAGGGTACATCTTAGGATACATGTTGTGGTTTGGATACATGGTTAGGCTTTCGCTTAGGGTACATGTTAGGGTAATGTACCTGCTTAGAGTAGATATGAAGGTACTTGTTATGGTACATCGTAATGTGTTAGAGTGCATGTTAGAATATTCGTTAGGGTAGGCATGTATTAGGTTGTGACATGGGTTTAGTTGTGGGTACATGTAAGGGTACCTGTATTGTTTAGAGTACTTGTTAGGGTACTTGCTAGGGTGCATTAGTGTTTAGAGTACATGCTGTGGTTCATATTAGGGTATATGTATGTTTAAGAGTACATGTTAGTGTTGTTATTATGCTATGTGTTATTGGTTTGAGTATGTGTAAGAGTACATGTTAGTGTTGTTGTTATGCTATGTGTTAATAGTTTGAGTATGTGTTTGGGTACACATTAGATCATATGATAGAGTTAAGACACATGGTAGAGTATGGGTTAGGGTTATGGTTTTGGTTAAGGTTAGCTTACCTGTTAGGGTATATTAAGGTATATGTATGGTAAGAGTACATGTGAGTGTACTTATATTAAGGCATATGTTAGGAAACATGTAAGGATACTTGCAGAGTTTAGAGTACATGTTGGGATACGTGTTAGGATAATTCTTAATTTTTTAGAGTATGTGTTTAGGGTATGAGATTTATGGTATACAATTGTCAGGCTACATGTTAGAGTATGTGCTAGGGTTTGTGTACATTAGGATTGGATTATGGCGTGAGTTAGGATTAGAGCACATGTTAGGGTTCACGTTAGGTTATGTATTAGATTATCACACATGTTAGGGTATCTCATATGGTTATGATATAGGTTTGAGTTAGGGCAATGTTGAGTTACATGTGAGTGTTCATGAATTGATACCTGTATGGTTTTGAGTATGTGATAGGGTACTTATTAGGGTTTGGGTACATGTTAGTGTTAAGGTACCTGTTAGGATGAGCACACATTAGGATATCTCTTAGGATTTTGAGTTGAGTTAGAGTCAAGGCACATTTGAAATATGTGTTAGTATTCACAATTCCAAACCTGTATGGTTGTATGGTGTGTGTCCAGCCAGTTCAGCAGTTGTGGGGTTGTATTGCTTAGAGTCCTTTCTTTACCATCATTGATGTGGTGGGCCCCGCTGTGCCTAACTTTGGGGTATCCTGGAGCCTAAAATGAGTAGTCAGCTGTGCTTTCATTCTGTTCACACAACTGTGATTGCATACACATGTGAGGATATGGGTGGGGATTGAGTGCTATTTATCTCTTTTTGGAAACTTGGATCCACCTTAAGCATGTTTTGTTAAGGTTATTGTATGTGTAATGGCACATGTTAGGTGCATGTAAGGGAACCTGTGTGGATTAGAGTACTTGTTGGAGTACATTAGGGTGCATGTTAAGCTACATGTCATGGTTGAGGTACATGTTTGGGTTAGTGCATGTTTGAGGTACATGTAAGGATATATGTATGGGTATTTGTATCTTTTATAGTAGGTATTAGGTTAGGGTCCCAACTGTTACAGTACATGAATGTTGTTAGTGTACATGTTATCATATATATCAAGGTCAGAGTTAGTGTATGTTAGGGTACATCCATGGTGCATGTAAGGGTTTACCTGTATGGTTTATAGAGTACACGTTAGGGTAGTTGTTACCATATGTGTCATTGTCTAGAGCATGTTTTAATGTGTTAGAGTGTAAATCCGATTGGAAAATGTGTTATAGTAGAGATTTGTGTTAAATTTAGGGCATGTATTTGGGTACATATTAGGTTACTTTGGGGTACAAGTTACAGTGCATGTAAGGGGACTTCTGTGGTTTTGAGTACCTGTTAGGGTACTTGTTAGGATAAGAGTATGTGTTAGTGCATGTTTGGTGCACATTATTGTACATGCATGACTTGAAGTCCATGTTAGAGTACTTGTTAGGATATGTGTTAGATTTAGGGTACAAGTTAGGGTTACCATTACAGTTTGCATTAGACAACATGTTAGGATGTGTGTTGGGATGAGTTTAGGGTACGTGTTAGGGTGTAATGTAAGGTTTATAATATATAATAGTGGTCAGGATACATGCTATGGTTAGGGTATATATTAGGGTATCTGCTAAGGTTTATCTCATGGTTAGGACATGCATTAGTGTATGCTTGTGGTGCTTGTAAGAATGCCTTGTATGGTTCAAAGTACATGTAAGAGTAAGTGTTACCTTACAAGTTAGTGTTTATACTCTCTGTTTTGGTACGAGTCGGGTTTATGGTACACGGCAGGCTGTGTTAGACTTAGGACATGTGTTAGGGATAAGGTATGTGTTAGGATATATATTAAGGACACAGGTTAGGGTATGTGTTAATATCCAAAAAGTATGTTTGGCTGTATGTAAGGATATG
>NW_012267390.1:0-294 GCF_000151885.1 Dipodomys ordii
TGATGGGATCCGATCCATCCAGACCATCCTACATTGGTCTATACACCATGAACCTATGTTCGCGATTCCAAGCTCTCCCATTTTATCCTGACACTGCGTGTTTTCTTCTCAAAATGCCTATAGTCAGAGGAAGACAACATGTATCAAAGGCTGGAAATCATGGCAAACAAAGGCTAGAAAGAAAGAACCAGGGCCAAGAGCTGAGGCACTTGCCTAGCTTGTGGGAGGCACTGGAACACAATACCACTGGAATTCACAGACAGTAAATTGAAACACCTTTGTGTACCTAGTAAC
>NW_012267390.1:438-873 GCF_000151885.1 Dipodomys ordii
ACCAGGCACTCACCACTCCAAGCTTCTCAACTCGTCCCATTCTCTCACTGCAGCACCTGAGGTCAAGGGCAGTCTAGGGAGAACAAAGAATCAGCGTCCTGCAGGCCCTACGCTTCGGAGCCGGATCTGGAGTATGCCTGAGGAGAAAAAGAAAAAGCCATCTCAATCATACTGTCTGCTCCCACCTTCTGCTACCCAACCCAGCTCCTAAGGAGACAGATCTCAGGCCAGGCCCGAGGCATTGATGGTTTACTCATAATAACCCTGCCGGTGAGAGCTTCCCCCAGGCACAGAGAAAGATAACAAAGGAGTTTTACTAATGGGTCTGCAACAGCGTCCAGAGCTCTGTCAGAACTAGGAGCAGCTGCAACCTACAAGGCTTTTGTTTTCTCCTTCCTACAGGTGTCAAGCTCTCTGCAGGCCCCTCAGCTCCCC
>NW_012267390.1:6344-12272 GCF_000151885.1 Dipodomys ordii
ACCTAGATACCCGTGTGTACACACACAGATCACACACCTAGATGCCCATGTGTACACACACAGATCACACACCTAGACCACACACCTAGATGCCCGTGTGTACACACAGATCACACATCTAGATGCCCATGTGTACACACACAGATCACACACCTAGACCACACACCTAGATGCCCGTGTGTACACACAGATCACACATCTAGATACCCTGTGTACACACACTGATCACGCACCTAGATACCCGTGTGTACACACACAGATCACAAACCTAGATGCCCTGTGTACACACAGATCACACACCTAGATACCCTGTGTACACACATAGATCACACACCTGAATGCCTGTGTGTACACACACAGATCACACACCTAGATACCCTGTGTACACACACAGATCACACACCTGAATGCCCGTGTGTACACACACAGATCACACACCTAGATACCCTGTGTACACACACAGATCACACACCTGAATGCCCGTGTGTACACACACATATCACGCAC
This sequence comes from Dipodomys ordii, assembly GCF_000151885.1. Taxonomy (NCBI): domain Eukaryota; kingdom Metazoa; phylum Chordata; class Mammalia; order Rodentia; family Heteromyidae; genus Dipodomys; species Dipodomys ordii. The sequence continues at coordinate 6,852 of NW_012267390.1, forward strand.
CTAGATGCCTGTGTGTACACACACAGATCACGCACCTAGATACCCGTGTGCACACACAGATCACACACCTAGATGCCCGTGTGCACAGATCACACACAGATCACACACCTAGATGCCCGTGTGTACACACACAGATCACACACCTAGATGCCTGTGTGTACACACAGATCACACACCTAGATACCCTGTGTACACACACAGATCACACACCTAGATGCCTGTGTGCACACACAGATCACACACCTAGATGCCCGTGTGTACACACACAGATCACACACCTAGATGCTTTGTGTACACACAGATCACACACCTAGATGCCCGTGTGCACACACACAGATCACACACAGATCACGCACCTAGATGCCCGTGTGCACACACACAGATCACACACCTAGATACCCTGTGTACACACACAGATCACACACCTAGATGCCCGTGTGCACACACAGATCACACACCTAGATGCCCGTGTGTACACACACAGATCACACACCTAGATGCCTTGTGTACACACAGATCACACACCTAGATACCCTGTGTACACACATTGATCATGCACCTAGATGCCCTGTGTACACACACAGATCACGCACCTAGATACCCATGTGTACACACACAGATCACACACCTAGATGCCTGTGTGTACACACAGATCACGCACCTAGATGCCCTGTGTACACACAGATCACACACCTAATGAGAAGTGTGATTGATAGATAGATAGATCGATCGATAGATAGATAGATACATCACCAGATAGACATGTATTTGCCATTTTGTACTTTCTTTAACTTGCCTTTCTGCTTCTGTACATATGCTTGCTAAACCTTGAAGAATGCAGCTGCTATTCTAACTGCCCTTGAGCCCGGACACTCCTGGATCTGGAGCTGAAATTTGCAGCGAACGCCTTCTCGGCCAGTGAGGAAGAACGACCACCACACCAGGAGTCTTCTCAGATCACACTTTATTGGAGAGCTTTTGAGTTGATAGGAGAGCTTGAGCGAGAGACCCCGTACACGAAAATGTGGCCGCTTATATAGGGAATAGGAACACGGGTCGTTCTATCATTGGTCGTCTGCCTTTCACCGTCACCAGGTGCCACGGGATTGGCTAAGGGCTCTAAATGGCTTGCACATGTGCAAAGCCCGGGACCCACAGTCCCGCCAAGCACTGCCTAATATGGAGTTGTTTACCTCTAAGCTGCAAGGAAGTGGGCGCCATCTTGTAATGGCGTTCGCCCTGGCTCCCCGCAGAAATTAACGATCCTCTGGCAGGGAGTACCTGACAAAGTACCTGACACATTCCAGACCACTTTCTCCGGACCTAGGATCAGAGATAGTGGCTGCCTGGCAACCACTTTCCCCGGGGTCGGGGTCAGAGATAGTGGCCATCTGGCAACCACTTCTCCTAAATTACCCTAGAAGTACTGTCTAATTAGTTTAGAGCACAATAGCTTGCTAGGCTGACCAATTATTAGCCCCAGCCCTTTTCCCGCTTTGTACTGTGCAAATCATCTGCTAGAATTATGATTTAAATTTCCTGCGTGGTGTATTGATTCGTTGCCAATACATACTGAGGCATTACCCCTACCAAAGAACATATAAAAGGTGCTGTAACCCTGAGCTGGGGGCCGCTCTCTGCACTCGGACATCAGTGCACAGAGGGGTCCGTGCTCGAGCTCGTCAATAAACGACTCATTGCTGCTTGCATTGATCTTTGGTCTCTGGTGGTCTTTTTAGGTGCTTCAAGTCTCTGGGCATTACACTAGATACCCTGTGTACACACACAGATCACGCACCTAGATACCTGTGTGTACACACACAGATCACACACCTGGATGGCTGTGTGTACACACACAGATCATGCACCTAGGTGCCTATGTGTACACACAGAGATCACACACCTTGATACCCTGTGTACACACACAGATCATGCACCTAGATGCCTGTGTGCACACACACAGATCACGGACCTGGATACCCGTGTGCACACACAGATCACACACAGATCACACACTTAGATGCCCAGTGTACACACACAGATCACACACCTGGATGCCTGTGTGTACACACACAGATCACGCACCTAGATACCCGTGTGCACACACAGATCGCGCACCTAGATACCCTGTGTACACACACAGATCACGCACCTAGATGCCTGTGTGTACACACACAGATCACGCACCTAGATACCCATGTGCACACACACAGATCACGCACTTAGATACCCGTGTGCACACACAGATCACACACAGATCACACACCTAGATGCCCATATGTACACACACAGATCACGCACCTAGATGCCTGTGTGTACACATAGATCACGCACCTAAATACCCGTGTGTACACACACAGGTCACGCACCTAGATACCCGTGTGCACACACAGATCACACACAGATCACACACCTAGATGCCCATGTGTACACATACAGATCACACACCTGGACGCCTGTGTGTGCACACACTGATCACACACCTAGATGCCTGTGTGTACACACACAGATCACGCACCTAGATACCCTGTGGACACACAGATCACGCACCTAGATGGCGTGTGTACACACACAGATCACACACCTAGATACCCGTGTGTACACACACGGATCACACACTTAGATGCCCTGTGTACACACACAGATCACGCACATAGATGCCCTGTGTACACACAGATCACATACCTAGATACCCTGTGTACACACACAGATCACACACCTGGATGCCCGTGGGTACACACACAGATCACGCACCTAGATGCCTGTATGTACACACAGATCACGCACCTAGATACCCGTGTGCACACACACAGATCACTCACCTAGATGCCCATGTGCACGCACAGATCACACACCTAGATGCCCGTGTGTACACACACAGATCACGCACCTAGATGCCCTGTGTACACACAGATCACATACCTAGATACCCTGTGTACACACACAGATCACGCACCTAGATGCCCTGTGTACACACACAGATCACACACATGAATGCCCATGTGTACACACACAGATCATGCACCTAGATGCCTGTGCGCACACACACAGATCACGCACCTAGATACCCGTGTGCACACACAGATCACACACAGATCACACACTTAGATGCCCATGTGTACACACACAGATCACACACCTGGATGCCTGTGTGTACACACAGAGCACACACCTAGATACCCGTGTGCACACACACAGGTCACGCACCTAGATACCCGTGTGCACACACAGATCACACACCGATCACGCACCTAGATGCCCGTGTGTACACACACAGATCACACACCTAGATGCCCGTGTATGCACACAGATCACACACCTAGATGCCCGTGTGCACACACACAGATCACGCACCTAGATGCCCGTGTGCACACACAGATCACGCACCTAGATGCCCGTGTGTACACACAGATCACGCACATATATGCCCGTGTGTACACACACAGATCACACACAGATCACACACCTACATGCCCATGTGCACACACACAGATCACACACAGATCACACACCTAGATACCCGTGTGTACACACACAGATCATGCACCTAGATGCCCGTGTGCACACACAGATCACACACCTAGATGCCCGTGTGCACACACACCTCAGCACAGGTGATGCCAACACCGAAGGAGACGCGCTGGTTACACACTCACCCTAGGAAGATGCAGAAACACACACACTTCCCTAGGGGATGTTCACCCTCCTAATCACATGGAGATGGACAGAGAAAACAAAATAGGATCTACTTCACCGAAGTAGTGTGGATATGTTTGTTAATTTTATGTAATAGTAATAAGGCAAGGAAACAAGACTGAAGCTCCCGGCAGGGTCATATATTAGTGTAAAATGTTTTGGCAATCAATCTAGTGGTTCTTCAACTGGTTGAAGAGCTACTGAAAGACACATAAATTCAACTCTAAGCCTATATACCGAAGAGAAATAAAAACATATGTCCATGAAAATACTTGTACACACATTTATAGAAACCTCCTTCATAATATCCAGTCTACAAGTATTTGCTTGACATGGATTCTATATGGTGGAAAGCTGAGGAGACATTGCAGTGACCTTCACAGAACAGTTTTCATGCTGCTTCATAAACTCATGGTGCCCCTAATTCTTCTGTGTTTGGGTATTTTCCAATACTTCTGCCCCGTGAGCAAACTTCAGAAGCCAGACAATTACTCCAACTAAACTGTGAGGCTAAAGGGGGTGTGTAACCAACACATATCAATATGGCAGAAGTAAGTCCACTAACCTCAGGCACAAAGACACAGGTCACTCTTTGCATACGCAATACTTTCTCTAATTACCTCAGAACAAAGCCCTACACATGTGCTGTCCAAAGTGTCCTTGTCTCTGGTTGTTATCTCTAGGTGTCTGCAACTGAACTCTGTACTTACCTAGAGCTAAGCAGGCTAACCAACCACACTGCCTTTATTTATGCCAGAATGGGGCCATCTTTTACCTTTTCTCTACACAAATGCCTGTGGCACAGCTATTCAACTTTCCCTGCACATCTTAGGACATACTTAACTACTCTATACAATACTATTCTGTACTCTTTAGTACTACTTAACATTTTTCTGTACTATTATTATATTGTTTAGTACTATTATTCCATTCTAAAATATACACAAATGCCCAAGTTCATACATTTATAGTCATAGTACTTTATATCTGTATTATCATTAATTATTTAACTAGTAATGAATTTACCACTTACCCTTTCTTATCTCCCTTTTGTACAGCAAGTGAATTAGCAACTTGTGCAAATATGAGCGTTCCAAAAATGATACACACTTCTGAGTCCTAAATTTTTAAATATTATCCCAACTACTAAAACATTATAGACATAATGGTCTGTGGTATTATATAGATAGATATACACACATATATATTTATGTATATGCACTTAGCTAATGGTGTTTAACATTTTTGCATCTGGGTGCATGAATAACATGTCCTGTCATGCTCCTTGGAATATTTTTTTCTCAGTTTGGTATTAACATCTTATTGAACTCATAAAATTGGGGGGAGTCTCTGTTCATCACATTTTGTTTCTAACTTAAATGTGAAAGCTGCAATATAGGAGTCTTAGGTACCATTCCCTGGAACTAGATACTTAGAGAAAGCAATCATTGTCATGAAGTTCTGGAGGTTATTTCCTCAGAGAAATCTGTGTGCATGTATGTAGGAAGGTAGGAAGTCAGAAAAGGGAGACAGCCACTCCAGAGTGTGATCTCTGGCGGAAAAAAAAAGAAAAATGAAAAGGTGTTCTCTCTGGCAAGGGCCTTCAGCTTAATTCCACATGTGACTGCATGTAGATCCTCAGATTCACGAGGGTCTCAGGCCATACAGCTGAGTCCACCACATCACTCCACTTGGCAAGACCTAGGTTTTGACATTTTCAGAATC
>NW_012267390.1:16413-16947 GCF_000151885.1 Dipodomys ordii
AGAAACCTCAGTACTGATTTTCTAAGGATAATGAACTATTGCTATAGTTGAAATAAAAGTTGACTATTAAAATTTTTAAAAATGTTGCTCAAATGCCTGTGTCGTAATGCCCACATTCAATGGCAGAGCCAGCCTGGCAATCTCTGGGCCAAGTGCTACCAGAGCGCAAAGATGATGGGAGGGAGCAGGGTCCAGAGGGGCCGGCGCCCAGCCACAAACACCAAGGGTGGCACCGCGGCGCCACTCCGGCCGTGACACCGGATCAGCCACCAGCATGTGGAAGGGGAGCCCTGGCTCAGGCAGTAGCCAGCCTTGAGTGAAAAGGCTGAGGACGGCAGCCAGGCCTGGCTCATCCCAGAGCCTCCCGCCCACATCGGTGCCACAGGTGGTTCTTAATGATGGTCACACAGCAGGATTTGCTTCGGATCTCTTGTCACCGATCTCTGCAAAAGACCATACTTCATGGTTCTTTGTATGTTCTGCTGCGGCCTCAGGCTGAGTGAAGAAATGCTAGCAGCCGACATCTCAAGTTGT
>NW_012267390.1:23967-25487 GCF_000151885.1 Dipodomys ordii
CATATATACAATACCCAGGGTACCAAAATCAAATCAGTGACCACAGGGGATATTCCATAGGGGGACAAAAACACAAATCATGTGGTACATCAAAAACAACAACAACAACAAAGAAAAACATCTTCGTGGAGTCCGTGTCCCTTGGCATCATCCTACATGGTCATATGCACTCTAAGTCTCTTTAGAGTACGACAAACTGAAATCAATTCTCTTTTGTTCTTTTGTGCTTTCATCCAATACTTCACTTGTTTAAATTTATTTCAACTCCTACATAAAACATTAAAGTTGTACCTATCAATTGGTAACATGGTGTTTTCATCCAATGCATAGTTAAGTCATATTAAGCATATCTATCTGCTCAAGCATTTATCATTTCTTTACTGTGAAAACTGTCAGAATCCTTTCTTCTACCTCTTTGATCTGCACAGTACATAAGTGCTGTCTGCGGTCACCATACAGCACAACAGCAAAACAGAAATTCTTCCTCCTAACTAAAACTTAGTAGCTAAGAATCAACCTTTCTCCACCCCTCCTCTTAAAAAAATCTAAGAGCAATTCTCTCCCTTCCCCAAGTAATTTGTGTGTTGTGGAGATTTAACCAAGGTTATCTTTGAAATGACCTTTATCCTGGAAAAAACACTCATCTCAGAATAAAAGCCATGGAAATGTCGGGCACCAGTAGCTCACGCCTATCATCCTAACTACTCAGGAGGCTGAGATCTGAGGATCAAGGTTCAAAGCCAGCCTGGGCAGGAAAAGCTGTGAAACTCTTATATCCAATAAACCACTCAAAAACCTGGAAGTGGCACTGTGGCTCAAAATGGTACAGCGCTCGTCTTGAGCTGAAGAGCTGAGGGACAGCACCCAGGCCCAGAGTTCAAGACCTATGACCAAAAAAAAAAAAAAAAAAAGCTATGCAAATGAAAATGAGCGTGCGTCTGGGCCCAACAGTGTTTGAGAATGAAACCATGGATCTTGAGGACAGCGTCGATGCAATCGGCCTTTTGTTAAAAGTTGCTCAACCACTTCTAGGCATCTACCCTGAACAACAGGAACCAATATACAAGGACACGTGCACCTCCATGTTTATTGCAGCACTGTTCTCAATAGCTAGGATATGGAAACAACCTAGATGCCCCACCACAGATGAATGGATCCAAAAATTGTGGTATCTATACACAACGGAATATTATACAGCCATTAGAAATGACAAAATAATGGCATTTGCAGGGAAATGGATGGAGCTAGAAGGAATCATGTTGAGCGAGGTAAGCCAAGAACGAAGAGACAAACGGTACATGGTCTCCCTGATAAGTGGATGCTAAATCCAAAATGTTAGGTGATATGACAAAACTAACAGGACTTAAGAAACAAAGAACTCCTGCTCATCTGGTTGAACCACTACTAAATATCCCCACGCTGCTGATCACATGTACGGTGTATAACATGTGAACACAGTTATATGTTACAGACTGTGATAGACAATTTGCTCCAGGAAAGTTAGAATGAACTTGTGACTT
>NW_012267390.1:37339-39816 GCF_000151885.1 Dipodomys ordii
GGGAAAAGAGTCCACCACTCAGACAGCCTCATGTAAAAAGGTGACTTTATTGGAGAAATGGATAGCTGACCGCCCAGGGAGGCATCACAGACTCAGGAGCTGAAACTGTGATCCCGAACAACCCACAAGCTAGGGTTTTTAAAGGCAACATCCATGTGGTCCAGCCTGGGCACGTGCAGGTGGCCAACGGGGTTGTATGTACAGACATAAGGATTTCATGTTTATGTCTGTGGCCATGGGTTACAGTCTGTCTCCTAGGAACTGTTTGAACTAACCTATCATTCTGGCTTCAGTTGGCATGCACATTTGGGGTCCCCACACAAAGCAGGCAGATATTCTTACTCTTGGGGTTTGTATATTCCAGAAACATAATGCCATATGCCCCTGCATCCTTGAAGCTGGGGGCTGTTACAAAGACAGCTACAGGAGCTTTATTACAGAGATAGCTACAGGAGGATACACAATGTGCACACCGAGGCATCGACTCCCTTGAAGCAGGAGGCAATCGATCACGGGGTGGGATGCACAACGTACCACGGCAGGCACCGTTCTAATTGGGCAGGGTATGACACAGGGCGGAATTCCGTGTGAAATATGTTTTAAGGTCTCCCTTCATGGGCTCTCTTTGTTTTTAGTAAAGGGTCAACTTCTCGGCTTAGTTTTCCTCACACAGTCTGGGACCTTAACAGCCTAGGAGACCCTTCGCCCTACACCAGCTCTCAGTGAATTCTCACAGTGTCAGCTCAAGCCAGCAGTCAGGGCCAGCAGTGATCTGCTGGGTGCCAGGAAGGAGATGGGGCCCCAGAGGAGCCACGAGGTCCATAGGGAGGTAGAGGCTGCCGGGAGAGGCAGGAACATTGTAACGGGTTGTGTTCCCAAAGTTCATATATGGATGCTCTCATCACCCGGTACCTGTGAATGTGACCTTACATGGAAATGGGCTCTGGGCAGATCAACTCCAGTTCCTGTTGTTACTGTGCCCCTAAAAGGGGGAAATGGGGTCCCAGAAATGCACCCAGGGATGGTGCTCTGTAGAGACGTCACTCTGCTCTCACAGGCTCAGATGCTGAGAGAGGAACTAGAACACACCATGCCTTGTACCTCCTGAGGGAATGTGGCCCAGAAGACACTGATTCCATGCTGCTGGACACAGATCTCTAAACCACCCAGTCTGCAGTGGTGTGTCCGAGCCACACTACGGAAATATCACACAAGTGTTCCACTCTTTCCACACGCTCTCCAGACCACGGTGCCTCCCACAAGTTCACCCAAAGGGTTTTATGGAAAGCAGAGCCCTTCACAAGCCGTAGCCATAGCCAGGTGGTCACTTGAGTCTGTCTGGCATCCTCAGCCTCAGCTCTCCACCTCCTGGGACCAGTGGGGAAATTAGGACATGAAACAGAGGTATGACATTCTGAAGCTGGTGAGCCTCTACTCTGCTGGTGCTGGATCGCAGGATTCCAGCACTTGGGTCACCTGTGCTTGGAACAGCCAAGACGTCCCTTGTGAACTCAGTGGGGAAAGTGACTCAGGAAGGTTCGTGAGGAGGCTGTTCCAGCTGGTCATGGTGTTTCGTCCGTGTCCACCGAGCCCAGGCTGGCCCTTTACAGGGGGGAGGGTGGAACAGGCTGTGTATCCACACCCTGCCCCTCAGAGAGGCCTGGGGCGAAACCACAAGGGGGAAAAGAGAAGAAAGAGGCCGGGTGTCAGGATGCTAAGGTTAGGGACTCCTCCCATGGGGCTGAGGACTGACCAGGGGCCTCTGACCAGTGTGGAGTGACCCTTCTCAGGAGGGTCTGGTCTGTGCCCAGCAACAGTCAGCAACAGGAGCTTTCATCCACCTTTCTCAATGTGGACATGCAGCAGTTGGCCAACTCAGCGTTCTAGAACTTTCAGGACAGCTTGCTGCTTGCCCAGAATGGGAGAGAGCCAAATGCCCTGAAGTGCTCAGTCCTCTGCCTGTGGCCAGCTTCCTCACAAGCAGCCCTCTGCAGGGTGTCTGGGCTCTGCTGGGCACAGACCTGGAATGAGCTGGGTTCTGCGTGTTTCTGGGGAAAGAGGGGGACGGCACCCCACAGCCGCCTAAAGCACCGCAGTCACTGCTGCCTCCCTCTGTCTCTGGAGGAGCAGCCTGGCGGGAGAAAGGGATCCAGCCCTTCTGTGGCAAGCAGACAGAAAACTGTCCACCCTGATGCCTGCCTCAATATATCCTCAGCTCAGGAACCCCAGAAGCCAGGACCAGTGCCTTCCTCCTCATGCAGGCCTGAGAACTGTCGGGGTGCACTGACCACAGCTGAGCAGTGTGACGTCCTCCCCGGATCCTGAGGACTGTCAGGTACACTGACCACAGCTGAGCAGTGTGACGTCCTCCCCGGCTTCTGAGGACGGTCAGGTGCACTGACCACAGGTGAGCAGTGTGATGTCCTCCCAGGATCCTGAGGACTGACAGGTGCACTGACCACAGCTGAGCAGTGTGA
>NW_012267390.1:39866-41838 GCF_000151885.1 Dipodomys ordii
CAAGACTTTTCTTTTAGAATAAATCTACCAAATAATATTATGATTAATTTTACCAGCCATGAATATGCTTATTTGAATATGTACAAACCAAGGAAGAACATAACTCTTTTTCAGACTTTGTGTCTGTGTCTAAAGAGAATGACCACATATTGTGAATAAAGGAAATGGTATTGCCCCAAAAGGGAAATTTGTTGAAATGTTATGCATGTAATGTATTTTCATGCATTCTCTTAAAACTTAAATGAGTTTGTCAATTTTGTTTTTGCATTCTGATGTATATTTACTACTTTTAACTTTTTAAGTAGTTCTCAAGATTTATTTACTCAAAGACTATTCTCATTCTTTGAGTTACTGCAGACCAGAGTACTTTCTGCATGTCAGAAACATTTAATAGTTATATTAGTAATTAATTCCCTTACAGAAGATGGTGTTCATTTCATTATAAATCTCTACCAGTGATACAACTGTATAAAAATAAAATTAACTTTCAACTATAGGAATGACTTTTCCAGGTTTTTGGATGACTTTAATACATTTCTTTCTTTTTTTTTTTTTTGGTCAGTCATGGGGCTTGAACTCTGGGCCTGGGCGTGTCCCTCAGCAATTCAGCTCAAGACAAGTCTTCTGAGTGGTTCATTGGAGATAAGAGTCTCACAGACTTTCCTGCCCAGACTGGCTTTGAACTGTGATCCTCAGATCTCAGCCTCCTGAGTAGCTAGGATGACAGGCGTGAGCCACCAGTGTCTGGCTAATATAATGTATAAGGTGTATAGCAGATACCTTAACTCTAACATATACCACAACTCTAACAAAAATCCTGACATATACCATAAACTTCATCCTTACTCAAACACATGCCATAACATATACTCTAAACACTAAAGTGTGTGGTAACAATTACTCTCACATGCACTCTATATGCAGGTACTCTTATATGTAACCTAGCATGTACCCCAAACATACCCTAATACATACCTTAACCCTAAGCCAGACCCTAACAAATACTCTAATATGTACCTTACTGGTTAGCACAGACTCTAACCATTATCATGTACTCTAAAGCTTACATATACCTTAACAAGTACCCTAAACTTATCTTAACATCCTTCCTAACATGTTGCCTAACCCAAACCATAACTGTAACCTAAACACATACCAGAATATGTACTTTAACACACACTCTAAACATTTACATGTATCTTAACAAGTACTCTAACATGTACTTCAAGTCATACATATACCCTAACATATCCTGTTTGCTAACATGTACTCTAAACACTAACTCATATCCTAACAAGGATCCTAACACTTATTCAAAACCATGCAAATACCCTTAAATACACTGAAACATGTACCCAAAAGTAACCCAATCTACACCCCAATATGTGCTCTGAATTTAACATGTATTATAACCCTAACAGATTTCCCAATAGTACTCTAACACATTAAACATACTCTAGACACACATATGATAATAAATACCCTAACACATATTCTATAAAGCATACAGGTAACCTTATATGTACCCTGAATGTACCCTAATGCTGACCTTTACATATACCCTAAGTACCCTGACACATACTCGAAAAAATAAAAGTACCCATACATGTACCCTAACATGTGACTCAAACATACCCTAACATGTACCTTAACCCTAACATGTACCCTAACATGCACCCTAACATCCCCTAAAAAGTACTGCAAACCACACAAGTATCCTCACATGCACCCTAACATGTACCCTCAATGTTCCCTAACACATAGACTAACATGTGCCATAGCCTTAACATGTACCTTCACCCTAATGAATCCCCTGTAAAGTATGCAAACTCTAACACATACCATAATATGTGCTCTAACACACATTAACATGTCCCCTAACATATACCGTAACCCTAACAAATCCCCTATCAAGTACCCTAACTCTAACACATACCCTAACATGGACCCAAACACATACCCTAATATGTGC
>NW_012267390.1:52927-54369 GCF_000151885.1 Dipodomys ordii
GACTGTCAGGTGTACTGACCACAGCTGAGCAGTGTGATGTCCTCCCTGGTCTCTGAGGACTGACTCTCAGGTGCACTGACCACAGCTGAGCAGTGTGATGTCCTCCCAGGTTCCTGAGGACTGTCAGTGTGTGCTGACCACTGGTGAGCAGTGTGATATACTCTCAGGCTCCTGAGAACTGTCGGGTGCACTGACCACAGCTGAGCAGTATGACATCCTCCCAGGTTCCTGAGGACTGTCAGGTGCACTGACCACAGCTGAGCAGTGTGACGTCTTCCCAGGTTCCTGAGGATTGTTGTGGTGCACTGACCACAGATGAGTAGTGTGATGTCCAACCAAGTTCCTGAGAAATGTCAGGTGCACTGACCACAGGTGAGCAATGTGATGTTCTCCCAGGCTCCTGAGGATTGTTGGAGTGCACTGACCACAGGTGAGCCCTGTGATGTCCACCCAGAGTCCACTGTGCACACACCTCTGATCCTAGGGTCCACACTCCCCATATCCCTGGGTGCACTTTCCTCAGACCCACTCTCCACACAACCTAATCCCCAGTGTCCACACCCCACAGAGCTGTGTCCACACTCCCCAGAGTCCAGTGTCCTCAGTACCAATATCCAAGTGTCCGTCCACATTCCCCAGATTCCAGTGTCCACACTCCCTGGATCACAGTGTGCACAATCCCCTGAATCCAGTGTCTACACTCCACAGAGTACACCCTCCACACTCCCCACATCCCGGTGTCAACAATCCCTGGATCCCAATGCTCACATTGCTCCAATCCCAGTGTTCACAATCCCCAGATACCAGTGTCGACATTCCCAACATCCCAGTGTCCACACTCAAAAGATCCCAGTGTCCGCACTCCCCAGATCCCAGTGTCCACACTCCCCTGATACTAGAGTACAAACTCTCCCTATACCAGTGTACAAATCCCCAGATCCAAATGTCCACAATCACAGAACCCCATGTCCACACTCTCCAGATCCCAGTGTCCATACTACCCAGAGTTAACTGTCCACACTACCCAGAGTCCAGTGTGCACACTCCTGTAATCCCAGGTTCCACACTCCCCATATTCCAGTGTCAACACTCCAAAGAGTAGTACATTGTCCCAACTCTTCACATTCCAGTATCCAGAATCCATTTATTCCAGTGTCCACACTGCCCAGATCCTAGTGTCCACACTCCCCACACCGCAGAATCCACAGATTCCAGTGTGTCCACACTCCCCAGATCACAATGTCCACACTCTTAAGATTCCAGTGTTCATACTGCCTAATCCAGAGTTAATACTCCCCTATCCCAGTGTCCACACTTCCCAGACACCAGTGAGCACACTCCCCCTATCACAGTGTCCACACTTCCCAGACACCAGTGAGCACACTCCCCTATCCCAGTGTCCACACTTCCCAGACACCAGTGAGCACACTCCCCCTACCACA
>NW_012267390.1:54419-55798 GCF_000151885.1 Dipodomys ordii
GATTCCCACCAGAGGGTGCTCTAGGTGTGTGCACTGTCTTTCTCAGGACCAGAGGGTGCAGTGACACCTGATTCCCACCAGAGGGTGCTCTAGGTATGTGCACCGTCCTTCTCAGGACCAGAAGGTGCAGTGACCACTGATTACCACCAGATGGTGCTCTAGGTGTGTGCACTGTCCTCCTTTTCTCAGGTCCAGAGGGTGCAGTGACCACTTATTCCCACCAGATGGTGCTCTAGGTGTGCACACCATCCTCCTCAGCACCCTGGAGCCTCCTACAAGCCCTGCCCCTGGATCACTCACTTCTGCTCCCTTTCCACACCCCTCCTGTGCTCTGCTCTTCCATAAGCCCCGCCCCTGGACCACCCACTTCCAAGCTCTTGCCCTTCCCTTCTCATGCTTTGCCCCTCCACAAGCTCCTCCACTGATCTGCTCTCTTTTCCACTCTTGCCCCATCCTTCTAAAGCTTTGACCATCCACAAGCTCCGCCTCACTTCCAAGCTCTTGCCCCTCCCTTCTAGTGCTCTGCCAGTCCACAAGCTCCACCCCTATGCTGCTCACTTCTGTGCTCTTGCCCCACCTCTCTCATGCTCTGCTCCACCCACAAAACCTGAGGGTGCAGTGAGCACTGATTCTAGCCAGAGGGCACTCTAGGTGTGCACACTGTGCTCCTCTTCTCCAGGCCAGTGATCACTGATTCCCACCAGATGGTGCTCTAGGCTTGTGTGCTGTCCTCCCCTCCTCAGGACCTGGGGTGCAGTGATGGCTGATTCCCACCAGAGGGCACACTAGACAGGTGAGCACCTTGCTCCTCTCATGACCAGGGGGTGCAATGAGGGCTGTTTCCCACCAGAGGGTGCTCTAGGCATGCTCACCATCCTCCTTTCCTAGGGGAGGGGTGCAGTGACCACTGCTTCCCACCAGATGGTGCTCTAGGTGTGTCCTCTTCTTCCTTGGTCCAGGGGTTGCAGTAACTACTGATTTCCACCAGATGGTGCTCTAGATATGCACACGATCCTCCTCATCTCAGGACCAGAGGGGGGGGGTGCAGTGACCACTGCTTCCCACCAGATGGTGCTCTAGATATGCACACGATCCTCCTCATCTCAGGACCAGAGGAGTGCAGTGACCATTGCTTCCCACCAGATGGTGCTCTAGGTGTGTGCACTGTCCTCAGGACCCTTGGCCTCCCACAAGCCCCGCCCCTGGACCGCTCACTTCCAATCTTTTTTTGGGGGGGAGGGGGTCCGGTTGTGGGGCCTGAACTCTGGGCCTGGGCGCTGTCCCTCAGCTCTTCAGCTCAAGGCCAGTGCTCTACCACTTGAGCCACAGCGCCACTTCTAGCTTTTTTTTCTTTTTTGCTTATGTGGTGCTGAGGAATC
>NW_012267390.1:62269-94694 GCF_000151885.1 Dipodomys ordii
GACACCAGTATCGACACTCCCAGATCCCCGAGTCCACACTGCCCAGACACCAGTATCGACACTCCCAGATCCCCGAGTCCACACTTTCCAGACACCAGTGTCTGCACTCCCAGGATATCAGTGTCCACACTCCCAAGATCCCAGTGTCCTCACTAATCAACGTGTCTTCACTCCCCTGATACCATTATCCCCACTACCCAGAGTTCACTGTGCAGACGCCCCAGATGCCAGTGTCTACACTCCCCAGATCCCTGTGTCCAACTACTCAGATCCCAGTGTGCACACTACCCAGAGTCCAGTGTGCCAACTTCTCTGATCCCAGCTTCCACACTCCCCATATCAGAGGGTCAACACTGCAAAGAGTACAGTGTCCCAGCTCCCCACATCCCAGGATCCAGACTGCACAGATTCCAGTGTATACACTGCCCAGATCCAGGACCACACTCCCCCAATCCCAGTGTTCACCCTCCCTAGATCCCAGTGTCCACACTCCCCATGCTTCAGTGTCCACAGTGCATTTACTCACGTGTCCACATTCCCCAGATCTTAGTGTCCTCACTAATCACAGTGTCCACAGTCCCCAGATACCAGTGTCCTCACTACTCCGAGTGCAGTGTGCAGACTCTCCAGATGCCAGTGTCCACACCCCACAGAGCACAGTGTCCACACTGCCCAGATACAATGTGCACAATACCCAGATCAGCGTGGCCACACTGCTCAGATGCCAGTGAACACACTATCCAGAGTCCAGTATGCACACTCCTCTGATCCTAGGCTCCACACTCCCCAGATCACTGGGTGCACTTTCCCCAGACCCACTCTCCACACAACCCAATTCCCAGTGTCCACACCCCACAGAGCTGTGTCCACACTCCCCAGAGTCCAGTGTCCTCACTACCAAGTCCATAATCCACAGAGTCCATGGTCCACATTCCCCAGATTCCAGTGTCCACACCCACTAGATCCCAGTGTGCACAATCCCCAGAATCGAGTGTCCACACTGTACAGAGTACACCCCCCAAACATCCTATATCCCTGTGTCCACCTCCTCGGATCTCAGTGTTCACACTCCCTGGATCCCAGTGTTCACAATCCCCAGATCCTATTGTCCATACTCCCCAGATCCAAGTGTCCACACTTCCCCGATACGTGTCCAAACTGCCAGATTCCAGATTCCACAATCCCCAGATTCCAGTGTCGACACTTCCAAAATCCCAGTGTCCACACTCCCAAGATCCCAGTGTTCACAGAACCCAGATCCACGTGATCACACACCCCCTATACTCTTGTCCACCATCCCTAGATCCCAGTGTCCACACTCCCCAGATCCCAGTGTCCAAACTCCCAGATCACAGGATCCCACACTCAAAAGAGTAGAGTGTCCATACTCCTCACATCCTAGTATCCAGTCTCCATAGATTCAGAGATCCCAATGTCCACACTCCTAGATCCCAATGTGCACACTCATCAGAGTCCAGGGTGCACACTCCTCAGAGTCCCAGGTCCTCATTCCCGGAATGCCAGTGTCCACACTCTCCAGATCCTAGTGTCCAAACATCCAGATCCAAGGGTGCACACTACTCAGAGTCCAATGTGCACACTCCTCAGATCCCAACCTCCACACTCCCACATTCCCATTGACCACACTCCCAAGATCCCATTGTCCACACTCTCCTGATACTACTGTACACACTCCCCCTATACCAGTGTACAAATCCCCAGATACAATTGTCCACGCTACCAGAACCCCATGTACACACTCTCCAGATCCCAGTATCCACGCTCCCCAGATCTCAGTGTGCACACTTCTCTGATCCTAGGTTACACACTCCCCATATCCCAGTGTCAACACTCCAAAGAGTACAGTGTCCAAACTCCCCACATCCCAGTATCCATACTCCAAAAATTCCACAGTCCACACTGCCCAGATCCGGAGTCAACACTCCCCAGAGTGCAGTGTGAAGACTCCCCAGATGCCAGTGTCCACACCCCACAGAGCACAGTGTCCACACTTCCCAGATCCAATGTCTATATTCTACAGATTCCAGTGTCTACACTGCCCAGATCCCAGTGTCCACACTCCCTAGAGCCCATTGCCCATATTCCTCAGATCCCAATGTTCATATCCCCCCGACCCCAGTGTCCACACTCCCCCTATCCCAGTGTCCACACTCCCAAGATCCCAGTGTACACACTCCCAAGATCCCAGTGTACACACTCCACAGAACCCTATGTCCACATTCGCCAGATTCCAGTGTTCGAATACCTCCCATGTCAGTGTACAAACTTCCCAGATCCCGTGTCCACACTCCCAGATCCATGTGTCCACACCCCCCAGATTATAGGGTCCACAATACCCAGAGTCCAGTGTCCACATTCCCCACATCCCAGGATCCATTTTGCCCAGATCCCAGTGTACACACTCCCAACAACCCATTGCACATATTCCTAACATTAAAGTGTCCACACTCTCTAGATCCCACTGCTCACATTCCCAAGATCCCAGGGTCTACACTACCCAGATCCCAGTATCCACACACTCGATTCCAGTGTTCACATTCCCCTTATTCCAGCGTCCACACTACCAGTGTCCACACTCCCCAGGTTCCAGTGTCCACACTCCCAGATCCCTTTGTACACTCTCCTCTGATCCCAGTGTCCCCACTCCCCAGATCCCATTGACCACACTCCCAAATCCCATTGTCCACCTTCCCCATATCCTAGTGACCACACTCCCAATATCTAGCGTACACACTCCCCTGACCCCAATGTCGATAATCCCCAGATCTCAGAGTTCACACTCTCCCTATACCAGTGTACAAACTCTCCAGATCCCAGTGTTCATACATCCCAAATCCAGTGTCCATCTTCCAAGATCCCAGTGTGCAAATTACCCAGTGTCAGTGTGTACACTCCTCTATCCCGGGATCCACACTTCTCATATGCCAGTGTCCACATCAAAGTATCCAGACTCCACAGGTTCCAGTAGCCACACTGTGCAGATCCAGGGTCCACACTCACCCAATCTCAGTGTCCACCCTCCCAAGATCCCAGTGTCCACACTCCCCATGTCTCATTGTCCACAGTCCGTGAACTCAAGTGTCCACATTGCCAGATCTTAGTGTCCTGAGTAATCACAGTCCACACTCCCAGATCCCAGTATCCACATTCCTCAGATCCCAGAATGCACACTACCAACAGTCCAGTGTGCACACTTCTCTGATCCTAGGATCCACACTCTCCATATCCCAGTGTCAACACTCCAAAGAGTACAGTGTCCAAACTCCCCACATCCCAGTATCCAGACTTCATAGATTCCACTGTCACATTGTCCAGATCTAGAGTCAACACTCCCCAGAGTTCAGTGTGAAGACTCCCCAGATGCCAGTGTCCACACCCCACAGGGCACAGTGTCCACCCTCCCCAGATCCAATGTCTACACTCCCCAGATTCCAGTGTCCACACTGCCCCAGATCCTAGTGTCAAAACTGACTAGAACCCAATGCCCATTTTCAACAGATCCCAATGTTCATACTCCCCCAATCCCAGTGTCTATACTCCCCAGATCCAAGTGTCCAGACTTCCCTGGTCACAGTGTCCACACTGCAAGATCCCAGCATCCACACTCCCCAGATCCCAGTGTCCACACTCCCAAAATCCCAGTGTCCACACTTGCAAGATCCCACTGTCCACACTCCCAAGAACTCAGTGTCCACATTCCCAGATCACAGTGTGCACATTACCCAGTGACAACTGTGCACACTCCTCAAATCCCATGGTCCACACTCCCCATAAAACAGTGTCCACGCTTTAAAGAGTCGAGTGTCCAAATTCCTCATATCCCAGTATCCAGATCCATACTCATTCCCGGAATGCCAGTGTCCACACTCTCCAGATCCTAGTGTCCAAACATCCAGATCCCAGGGTGCACACTCCTCAGAGTCCAATGTGCACACTCCTCAGATCCCAGGGTCCACACTCCCCATAGCTCAGTGTCAACACTCCAAAGGTTACAGTGTCCAAACTCCACACTTGCCAGTTTTCAGACTCCATAGACCCAGTGTGCACACTCCACAGATCCCAGTGTCCACACTCCACAATTCCCATTGACCTCACTCCCAAGAACCCAGTGTCCACAGTCCCCATTTGCCAGTGTCCAAATTTCCAAGATCCCAATGTCCACACAACCCTGATACTAGAGAACACACTCCCCCTATAAAAGTGTAGAAATCCCCAGACCCAAATGTCCACACTCCCAGAACACCCAGTCCACCTCTCCAGATCCAAGTGTCCACACTCCCCAGATCCCAGTCTGCACACTACTGACAGTCCAGTGTGCACACTTCTCTAATCCCTGGTTCCAAATTCTCCATATCCCAGTGCCAACACTCCAAAGAGTACAGTGTCGAAACTCCCCACATCCCAGTATCCAGACCTCATAGATTCCGCTGTCCATGCTGCCCAGTTCCGGAGTCAATATTCCCCAGAGAGCAGTGTGAAGACTCCCCAGATTCCAGTGTCCACACTCCCCAGATCCAATATCCACACTCCACAAATTCCAGTGTCCACACTGCCCAGATCCCAGTGTCCACACTCCCTAGATCCCAATGTCCATATTCCCCTGATCCCAATGTTCACACTCCCCTGATCCCAGTGCACACCATCCCCCGACCCCAGTGTCCACACTCCCCATATCCCAGGGTACACACTTAAGACGTCCCAGTGTCCACACTGCCCAGATCCCAGTGTCCATACTCCCCAGATTCCAGTATTCAAAATCCTCATATATCAGTGTACAAACTTCCCAGATCCCATGTCCACACTCCCAGATCCACACTCCCCAGACCCCAGTGTCCACAATACACAGAGTCAAGTGCCCATATTAGCAACTTCCCAGGTACCACATTGCCCAGATCCCAGTGTCCACACTCCCAACAAGCCATTGTCCAGATTCCTAATATTCCAGGGTCCACACACCCTAGAACCCAGTGTCCACGCTCCCCAGATCCCAGTATCCACATTCCCAGTGTCCATACTCTCCAATTCCCAGTGTCCAAACTCCCAGATCCCTGTGTACACTGTCCTCTGATCCAAGTGTCCCCACTCCCCACATCCCATTGACCACACTCCCAAGATCACATTGTCCACACTCCCCAGATCCTAGTGACCACACTCCGATCCAGACTCACCAAATTCCCATGTCCATACTCTCCAGATCCCAGGGTTCACACTCTACCTATACCACTGTACAAATTCCCCAGATCCCAGTGTCCACACACCCCAAATCCAGTAACCACCCTCCAAGATCCCAGTGTGCACATTACCCAGGGTTCAGTGTGTACACTCCTCTATCCCAGAATCCACACTTCTCATATCCCAGTGTCCACATCCCAGTGTCCAGACTCCATAGATTCCAGTTTCAACACTGCCCAAATCCAGGGTCCACACTCCCCCGATCTCAGAGTTCACCCTCCCAATATCCCAGTGTCCAGACTCCCCATGTCTCAGTATCCACAGTCCATGGACTCCAGTGTCCACATTATGAGATATTAGTGTCCTCAGTAATCACAGTCCAGGGTCCATACTCCCAGATACCAGTGTACACATTCCCCAGAGTGCAGTGTTCAGACTCCCCAGATGCCAGTGGCCATAAATATCTCACAGAGCACAATTTCCACAGTCCCAATGTTCACACTCCCCAGATGCTACTGTGCACATTCCTCAGACCCAGTTTCCACACAACCCAATTCCAAGTGTCCACACCCCACAGAGCACAGTGTCCACACTCAGCAGAATCCAATGTTCTAACTCCCAAGATCTCAGTGTCCACAATCCACAAAGCGAGTGTCCACACTCCCCAGATACCAGTGTCCACACTCTCAAGATCAATGTGTCCACAGTCCACAGGTCCCACTGTCCTCACTCCCTGATCCCAGTGTGCACACTCCCCTATCCCACACTCCCAAGATCCCAGTATCCACACTGCCACATCCCCGAGTCCACACTCTCCAGATCTCAGTCTCCACACTCCCCAGATCCCAGTGTCCATACTTCGCAGATATCATTGTTCACACTCCCCAGAGTCCAGTGTCCACATTCCCTAGATCCTAGTGTCCACACTCCCCAGATTCCAGTGTCTATACTGCCCAGAACCCAGTGTACACACTCACCAGATCTCAGTGTCCACACTCGCCAGAGCCCATTTTCCACACTCCCCAGAAAACAGTGTCCACACTACCCAGATCCCAGTGTCCACACTCCCCAGATACCAGTGTCTACAACACACAGAGTCCAGTGACCACATTCCCAACATCCAATGATTCTCATTGCCCAGAACCCAGTGTCCACATTCCTAATATTTCAGTGTCCACACTCCAAAGAACTCAGTGACCACACTCCCAGGATCCCACTAAACACACTCTCCAGATTCCAATGTTCACATTCCCCTAATCCCAGTGTCCACACTCCCAGTGTCAACACTCCACAGGTGTGAACGATCCCCAGAACCCAGTGCCACACTCACATATCTACGGGTTCTCACTCTCTATATCCCAGTGTCCACACTCTTCATGACCCCATGTGCAAAACCCCCCTATTGCAGTTTCCAAACTCCATAGATACCAGTGTCCACACTCCCAGTTCCCTGTGTCCACCCTCTCCAGATCCCAGTGCCCACCCTCAGACATCCCAGTGTTCACACGACCCAGAGTCCAGTGTTCACCCTCCTCTGATCCCAGGATCCACACTCCCCATATCCCAGTGTCAACATTCCAAAGAATACAGTGTCCAAACTCCCCATATCCCAGTATCCAGACTCCATAGATTCCAGTGTCCACACTGCCCAAATCCCAGTGTCCACCCCCCCAACATCCCATTGTCCACACTCCACATGCTTCAGTGTCCACAGTCCATGGACTCAAGTGTCCTAAATCCCCAAATATTAGTGTCCTCACTAATCACAGTGCCTTCACTCCCTTGATAACATTATCCACACTACCCAGAGTTCAGTGTGCAGACTCCCCAGATGATGGTGACCACAGCCCACTGAGCACAGTGTCCATACTCCCCAGATCCAGTGTCCACACTCCCAGATCATTGTGGACACTCTCCTCTGATTCCAGTGACCCCACTCCCAACATCCCAGTGTCAAAAGTCCCCAGATCCTAGAGACCACACTCCCAAGATCTAGTGTCCACACTCCCCAGATCCCAGTGTCCATACTCCCCAGACCCAGTGTTCACACTCTCCCTATACCAGTGTACAAACTCCCCAGATCCCATTGTCCACATACCCCAAATCCAGTGTTCACCCTCCAAGATCCCAATGTGCACATTACCCAGAATTCAGTGTGTACACTGCTGTATCCAAGGATACACACTTCTCGTATTCCAGTGTCCACATCCCAGTGTCCAGACTCCATCGTTTCCACTGTACACAATGCCTACATCCAGGGTCCACATTCCCCCAATCTCAGTGTCCACCCACCCAAGATCCCAGTGTCCACACTCTCCGTGTCTCAGCTCCACAGTCCATGGACTCAAGTGTCCACATCTTAGTGTCCTCACTAATCACATTCCGGTGTCCACACTACCAAATACCAGTGTCAACACTCCCAGGTACCAGTGTACACACAGTGTACACACTCCACACAGTGCAGTGTGCAGACTCCCCAGATGCCACAGATCACAATGTCCACACTCCTTAAAACCAATGTTCACACTTTTATATCTGAGTGTCCTCACTAATCTGAGTGTCCGCACTCCCCAGATAGCAGTGTCCACACTCCGCAGAGTGCAGTGTGCAGACTCCCCATATGCCAGTGGCCACAACCCACAGAACAGTGTCCACACTCCCCAGATCCTAGTGTCCAAACTCCCAGATCCCAGGGTGCACACTAAGCAGAGTCCAATGTGCACACTCCTCAGATCCCAGTGTGTGCACTCCCCCTATCCCAGTGTCCACACTGCCCTTATCCCAGTGTCCACACTCAAGATCCCCGAATCCACACTTTCCAGCTCCCAGTATCAACACTTCCCAAATATCAATGTCCACATTCCCAAGATCCTAGTGTCCCCACTCACGAGATCCCAGTGTCCACACTCCCTAGATCCCAATGGCCACAATCCCAAGATCCCAGGGTCCACACTCCCAGATCTCCATGTTCTCACTCTCCAGATTCCAGTGTCCACAATCCCCAGATCCCAGTGTGCATAATCCCCCTATTCCAGTTTCCAAACCCCATAGATCCCATTGTCCATATTCCTACTTCCCCGTGTCCATCTTCTCCAGATCCCAGTGCCCACCCTCCCATATCCCAGTGTTAACAAGACCCAGATTCCAGTGCGCACCCTCCTCTCATCCAAGGATCCACACTCCCCATATCTCAGGAGGAAGAACACTGGATTTTGAGTGTGTAGACACTAGGATCTGGAGAGTTTGTACACTGGGGTAGGGGGAGTGTGAACATCGGGATCAGAGGAATATGGACATTGGGATCTAAGGAGGGTGGACACTGGGATCTGGGCAGTGTGCTCTGTGAGTTGTGGACACTGTGCTCTGAAGGGTGTGGACACTGACATCTGGGGAGTCTTCACACTGCACTCTGGGGAGTGTTGACTCTGGATCTGGGCAGTGTGGACAATGGAATCTGGGGAGTGTGAACATTGGATCTGGTGAATTTGGACACTGTGCTCTGTGGGGTGTGGACACTGTGCTCTGTGGTGTGTGGACACTGGCATCTGTACTCTGGGGAGTGTTGACTCCGGATCTGGGTGGACAGTGGACTCTATGGAGTCTGGATACTGGGATGTGGGGAGTTTGGACGCTGTACTCTTTGAAGTCTTGACACTGGGGTATGGGGAGTGTGGAACCTGGGATCAGAGAAGTGTGCACACTAGACTGTTGGTAGTGTGCACACTGGGAACTGAGGAGTGTGTACACTGCAATCTGGAGAGTGTGGACATGGAGTTCTGGGAGTGTGGACATTTAGATCTGGGGATTTGTACACTGGTATAGGGAGTGTGTGCACACTATTATCAGGAGAGTGTGGACATTGGGTCTGGGAGTGTGGACACGGGGCTCTTGGAAATTTGGACATTGGGAAATGGGGACTTTGGACACTGGGCTCTTAGGAGTGTGGTCAATGGATATGGGGGAGTATGGACACTTGAGTCTATGGTTTCTGGATACTCTGGATCCTGGGAATTGGGGAATTTGGACACTGTAACCTTTGGATTGTTGACACTGAGATATGGAGAGAATGAACCCTGGGATCCGAGGAGTGTGCACATTGGACTCTGAGTTGTGTGCACCCTGGGATCTGGGAGTTTGGACACTAGGATCTGTGAGTGTGGACACTGGGATCTCGGGAGTGAAGACATTGGACTCTGAGGAGTGTGCACCCTGGACTCTGAGGAGTGTGCACATTGGGATCTAGGAGTGTGGACACTGGGATCTCTGAATCTGTGGAGTGTGGATTCTGGGATATGAGTTGTTTGGACACTCTACTCTTTCAAGTGTGGACACTGTGATATGGAGAGTGTGGACCATGGGATTTGAGGAGTGTGCACACTGGTCTGTGGATAATGGGCACACTGTGATCTGGGAATGTGGACACTGGGATCTGGGGAGTGCGGACACTGTGATTAGTGAGGACACAATGGTCTGGGGAATGTGGAAACTTGAGTCCATGCACTGTGGACACTGAAGCGTGAGGAGTGTGGACACTGGGATCTACAATGGGTGGTCATTGTGATCTGAGGAATGTGAACACTGGGATCTGGAGATTTTGGTCACAGAAATCTGGGAGTATGGACACTGGGATAGGGAGAGTTTGAACAATGGGAACTGGGTAGTGTGTACCCTGGGATTGGGGGAATGTGCACACTGGGATCTGTGGTGTGGAGACATTGGCATCTGGGAAGTGTGGACACTGTGATCTGGAAGTGTGGACATTAATCTATGGAGTCTGGATATTGGAATGTAGGGAGTTTGGACACTGTACTCTTTTGGGTGTTAACATTGGGATATGAGGATTTTGGAACCTGGGATCCTAGGAGTGTGCACACTGGACTCTGGGCAGTATGCACACTGTGAATTGGGTTGTGTGGACACTGGGGTCTGGGGAGTGTGCAACCAGGGATCTGGGTAGTGTGGAGCCTGGGTTCAGAAGAGTTGCACACTGGACTCTGGGTAGTGTGCACACTGGTATCTGAGCAGTGTAGACACTGGGATATGGGGAATGTGAACACTGGAATCTGTGGAGTTTGGAAAGTGGAATAGGGTGATTGTGCACACTGGGATCTAAGGAGTGTGGACACTGCGATCTGTAGAGTGAAGATCTGGGAGTGTAGACACTGGGATCTGGGGATTGTCAACCCTGGGTTCTGGGGAGTGTGGACACTTGGAATTGGGTAATGTGGACACTGGGATCATGGGAGCGTGAAGACTAGGATCTTGGGATTGTGGACACTGGGATCTCGGGAGAGGAGTCACAGGGATCGTGGGAATGTGGACACTGATATCTGGGGAGTGTGGATAATGGGATCTGGAAAGTGTGGACTCGGGGATCTGGGAGTGTGGATGCTGGGATCAGGGCAGTGTGGACACTGGGATAGATGGAATGTGCACACTGGGATCTGGGGAGTGTGCACACTGGGATAGATGGAGTGTGCACACTGGGATCTGGGGAGTGTGCACACTGGGATAGAGGGAGTATTAACTCTGGATGGGGGGAGTATGAACACTAGGCTCTTGGGATTGTGTACGTTGAGTTCTGGGGAGTGTGGACACTGGAAACTATTGATTCTGGGGTGTGGGTATTATTGACACTGTGTTCTAGGCAGTTTGGACTCTGGAATCTATGGATTCTGGATCCTGGGATGTGGGGATTTTGGACACTATACTACTCTTTGGAGTGTTGACACTGGGATATGGGGAGTGTGGAACCTGGGATTACAGGAGTGTGCACACTGAACTCTGGGGAGTATGGACACTGGGATCTGGGTGGGTGGACAATGCGATCTAGGGAGATTGGACACTGTGATCTGGAGAGTGTGGACATGGGGGTCTGGAAGTCTGGACACTGATATCTGGGAAGTGTGGACACAGGGTTATAGGGAATGTGGACACTGTTCTCTGGAGACTGTGGACACAGACATCTGGGAAGTGTGGACACTGGGTTCTAGGGAGTATGGACACTGGAATCTGGGGAGTGTGGACACAGGGATATAGGGAATGTGGACACTGGACTCTGGGGAGTGTGAACAGTGATATCTGGGAAGTGTGGACACTGGGATCTGGGGAGTGTGCAGCCAGGGATCTCTGTAGTGTGGACCCTGGGATCAGACGAGTGTGCACACTGGACTCTGGGTAGTGTGCACACTGGTATCTGAGCAGTGTGGACACTGGGATATGGGGAGTGTGAACACTAGATCTGGGAAGTATGGAGAGTGTGTTCAGTGGGGTGTGGACACTGGCATCTGGGGAGTCTGCACACTGAACTCTGGGTACTGTGGATAATGGTATCAGAGGAGTGAAGACACTGTGATTAGCGAGGACATTAATATCTGGGGAATGTGGACACTTGAGTCCATGGACTGGGGACACTGAAGCATGGGGAGTGTGGACACTGGGATCTTGGAAGGGTGGACACTTGGATTTGGGCAGTGTGGACACTGGAATCTGTGGAGTGTGGATGCTGGGATGTGGGGAGTTTGGACACTGTATTCTTTGGAATGCTGACACTAGGGTATGGGCAGTGTGGATCCTGGGATCAGAGGTGAGTGCACACTGTACTCTGGGTCGTGTGCACACTGGGATGTGGGAGGGTGGGCACGGGGATCTGGAGAGGTGCACTCGGGGAACTGGGAGTGTGGACACTGGGATCTATGGAGTTTGCAACCTGGAATAGGGGGATTGTGCTCACTGGGATCTGGGGAGTGTGGACACTGTGATCTAGAGAGTGAGAACATGGAGATCTGGGAATGTGGACACTGGGATCTGGGGAGTGTGGACACTTGGAATTGGGTAATGTGGACACTGGGATCTTCGGAATGTGAACACTGATATCTGGGGAGTGTGGATACTGGGATCTGGAAAGTGTAGACTCGGGGATCTGGGAGTGTGGATACTGATATCAGGGCCGTGTGGACACTGGGATCTGGAGAGTGTGGACATGGGGTTCTGGGAGTGTGGGCATTTGGATCTGGGATTGGTACACTGGTATAGGGGGAGTGTGTACAGTAGTATCAGGAGAGTGTGGACACTGGGGTCTGGGGAGTGTGGACACTGGGATGGGGGAGTGTGCCCACTTGGATCGGGGTTCTGTGAACATTTGGATCTTAGGAGTGTGGACACTGGGATCTTGGGAACGTGGACACTGAGATTGAGGGAGTGTGGATCCTGGATCTTGGCAGTGTGGACACTGGAATCTATGGAGCCTGGATACTGGGATATGGACACTGGGATATGAGAAGTGTGGATCCTGGGCTGGAGTGTACACACTGAACTCTGGGTAATTTGCACACTGGGATCTTGGAGAGTGGACACTGGATTTGGGGTGTGTGGACACTGGGATCTCGGGAGTGAGGACATTGGACTCTGAGGAATGTGCACCCTGGACTCTGAGTAGTGTGCACATTGAGATCTAAGAGTGTGGACACTGGGATCTCTGGATACCGGGATATGAGGAGTTTGGACACTCTACTCTTGCCAGTGTGGACACTGTGATATGGGGAGTGTGGACCATGTGATTTGAGGAGTGTGCACAATGATTCTCTGGGTAATATGCACACTGTGATCTGGGAGTGTGGCCACTGAGATCTGGGGAGTGTGGATACTGGAATCTATGGAGTCTGGATACTGGGATCTGGGGAGTTTGGACATTGTAATCTTTGGAGTATTGACACCGGGATATGGGGAGTGTGGAACCTGGGATCAGAGGAGGGTGAACACTGGACTCTGGGTAGTGTGCACACTGGGATCTGGGTTGGTGAACACTGGGATCTGGAGAGTGTGGACACAGGAATCTGGGAGTGTGGCCAATGGGTTAGTGGGAGTGTGAACAATGGGAACTGGGGAGTGTGTACTCTGGGATCGAGGGAATGTGAACACTGGGATCTGTGGTGTGGGGACATTGGGATCTGGGGAGTGCGGGCCCTGTGATTTGGGCAGAGTGGACACTAGAATCCATGGAGTCTGGATATTGGGATCTGGGGAGTTTGGACACTGTACTCTTTGGACTGTAGACACGGGATATGGGAAGTGTGGAACCTGGGTTCAGAGGAGTGTGGACACTAAGATCTGGAGAGTGTGGACAATGGGGTAGGGGTGGTGTGAACAATGGGAACTAGGGAGTGTGTACTCTGGGATAGGGGGAACGTGAACACGGATCTGTGGAGTGGGGACAAAGGCATCTGGGCAGTGTGGACGCTGGAATCTAACGAGTCTGGATATTGGGATGTGAGGTGTTTGGACACTGTACTCTTTTGGGTGTTAACATTGGGATATGGGCAATGTGGATCCTGGGATCCTAGGTGTGTGCACACTGGAGTCTGGGTAGTATGCACACTGGGAATTGGGTTGTGTGCACCCTGGGATCTGGGTAGTGTGGAGCCTGGGTTCAGAAGACTGTGCACACTGGACTCTGGGTAGTGTGCACACCGGTATCTGAGCAGTGCGGACACTGGGACATGGGAAGTGTGGAACATTGGATCTGGGGAATGTGGACACTGTGCTCGGTGGGGTGTGAACACTGGCATCTGGGGAGTCTGCACACTGTGCTCTGGGTAGTGGGGATAATGGTATCAAGGGAGTGAAGTCACTGTAATTAGTGAGGACACTAAGATCTGGGGAATGTGGACACTTGAGTCCATGGACTATGGACACTGAAGCATGGGGAGTGTGGACACTGGGATCTTGGGAGGATGGATACTGAAATCTGTGGAGTGTGGATACTGGGATGTGGGGACTTTGGACACTGTACTCTTTGGAAGGTTGACACTGGGATATGGGGAGTGTGGATCCTGGGGTCAGAGGAGGGTGCACACTGGACTCTGGGCCATGTGAACACTGGGATGTGTGAGACTGGGCACTGAGAGCTGGAAAGGGTGGACACGAGGAACTGGGAGTGTGGACAGTGGGATCTATGGAGTTTGGAAACTGGAATAGCGGGATTATGCACACTGGGATCTGGAGAGTTTGGACAATGGTATCTGGGGAGTGTGAGCACTGGAGCTTGTGGATTGTGGACACTGGGATCTTGGGAGTAAGAACACTGGACTCTTCTGAGTGTGGGGTGTGGACACTGGCAATTGGGTTGTGTGGAAACTGGGTCTGAGGAATGTGCACCCAGGAATCTGGGGAGTGTGGACTCTGGGATCAGAGGAGTGTGCACACTGGACTCTGGGTAGTGTCCACACTGGGATCTGGGGAGTGTGGACATTGTGGTCTGTGGGATATGACCACTGGCATCTGGGGAATCTGTACACTACACTCTGGGGAGTGCATACACTGGTATCTGGGAGTGCGGACACTGGTATCTGGGCGTGTGGACACCGGACTGTGATTGCTGAGGACATTAAGATCTGGTAATGTGGACACCTGAGTCCATGGGCTGTGTGGGGAGTATAGACATGGGGAGTGTGTACACTGGGATCTTGGGAGGGTTGACACTGAGATTGAGGGAGTGTGTACCCTCAATCTGGGGAATGCATACACTGGAATCTATGGAGTCTGGATACTGGGATGTGGACACTGGGATATGAGGAGTGTGGATCCTGGGATAGAGGAGTGTACACACTGAACTCTGGGTTATGTGCACACTGGGAACTTGGAGGGTGGACACAGGATTTGGGGAGTGTGGACACTGGGATCTGGGGAGTGTGGACACTGGGTTCTAGGGAGTGTGGACACTGGAATATTAGGAATGTGGACCCTGGGTTGCTGGGAATGTGGACACTGGGATCTGGGCAATGTGGATCCTGGGAACAAAGGATCTGGGAACACTGGAATCTGGGAAGTGTGGACATTGGTATCTGTGGAGTGTGTACAGTTGGATCACGGGAGTGTGCACAGTGGGACATGAGGAGTGTGGACATTGGGATCGGGGGAGTGTGTACTCTGGGATCGAGAGAGTGTGAACATTGGGATCTGGGGAATATGGACATTGGGATCTAGGGAGTGTGCACACTGGGAACTGGAAGTGTGGACACTGGAATCTGGGGAGTGGGGACATTGGATCTGGGGAGAGTGGACACTGTGCTCTGTGGGGTTTGGATACTGTGCTCTGTGGGGTGTGGACACTGGCATCTGGGGAGTCTTCACACTGCACTCTGGGGAGTGTTGACTCCGGATCTGGGCAGTGTGGACAGTGGAATCTATGATCTGGATACTGGGATGTGGAGAGTTTGGACATAGGGTTCTGAGAGTGTGGACCTTTGGATCTGGGCATTTGTACACTGGAATGGGGGAGTGTGCACACTAGTATCAGGAGAGTGTGTACATTGGTATCTGGGGAGTGTGGACACTGGGATCTTGGAAATTTGGACACTGGGAAAAGGGG
The DNA here is from genome assembly GCF_000151885.1 of Dipodomys ordii. Lineage (NCBI taxonomy): Eukaryota > Metazoa > Chordata > Mammalia > Rodentia > Heteromyidae > Dipodomys > Dipodomys ordii. Next base: position 77,832 of record NW_012267390.1, read on the forward strand.
ACTGTGGACATTGGGATCTTGGGAGTGTGGTCAATGGGGAGTGTGCACACTGGAGTCTATGGAGTCTGGATCCTGGGAATTGGGGAATTTGGACACTATCCTTTGGAGTGTTGACACGGAGATATGGAGAGTATGTACCCCGGGATTTGAGGAGTGTGCACATTGGACTCTGAGGAGTGTGCCCCCTGGGATCTGGGAGTTTGGACACTGGGATGTCAAGAGTGAGGACATTGGACTCTGAGGAGTGTGCACCCTGGATTCGGAGGAGTGTGCAAATTGGATGTAGGAGTGTGGACACTGGGATCTCTGAATCTATAGTCTGGATACTGGGATATGAGGAGTTTGGACACTCTACTCTTTTGACTGGGGATAGGGGAATGTGGACCATGGGATTTGAGAGTGTGCACACTGGTCTCTGGGTAATGTACACACTGTTATCTGGCAGTGTGGACACTTGGATCTGGGGAGTGTGCACCCAGGGCTAAGGGGAGTGTGCCCACATGGATCATGATTTTGTGAACACTGGGATCTTGGGAGTGTAGACATTGGATGTTGGGAGTGTGGACACTTGGATCTGGGGACTATGGACACTGGGATCTGGGGATTGTGAACACGAATCAGCGGAGTGTGAACATTGGGATCTGGGGAGTGTGGACACCGGGATGTGTGGACTGTAGAGGGTGTATTCTGTTGAGTGTGGACACTGGAGTCTGGGGACTGTGCACACTGGGATATAGGGAGTGTGGACACTGTTATCTGGGGAATGTGGACAGTGGACTCAGTGGGTTATGGGCACTGGGATCTTGGTAGTGAGGACACTGGACTCTGGGGAGTGTGGACACTGGGAACTGGGATTTGTGGAGAGAGTGTCTGAGGAAAGGGCACCCAGGGATCTGGGGAGTGTGGACCCTAGAATCAGAGGAGTGTGCAGACTGAACTCTGTGTAGTGTGTCCACTGGTATCTGAGATGTGTGTCCACTGGGATCTGGGTATAGTGCACATTGGATCTGGGGAGTGTGGACACTGTGCTCTGTGGGGTGTGGCCAGGGGCATCTGGGGAGTCTGCACACTGCACTCTGGGGAGTGTGGACACTGCACTCTGGGGAGTGTGGACACTGTGAATAGTGAGGACAGTAAGATCTGGGGAATGTGGACCCGTGAGTCCATGCATTATGGACACTGATGCGTGGGGAGTGTGGACACTGGGATCTCGGGAGGGTGGACACAGAGATCGGGGTAGTGTGGACCTGGTTGTGGGCAGTGTAGACACTACAGTCTGTGCAGTCTGGATCCTGGGATGTGGGGAGTTGGAACACTGTACTCTTTGCAGTGTTGACACTGGGATATGGGGAGTGTGGAACCTGGGATCAGAGAAGTGGGCACACCGGATTGTGGGTAGTGTGCACACTGGAATCTGGGTTTGTGGACACTGGGATCTGAGGAGTGTGGACACTGGGATCTGGAGAATGTGGACACAGGACTCTGCGAATGTGGACAATGGGATGGGGGAGTGTGTACCATGGGATCGGGGGAATGTAAACACTGGGATCTGTGGTGGGGAACATTGGCATCTGGGGAGTGTGGACACTGAGATCTCTGCAGTGTGGACACAGGAATCTATAGAGTCTGGATATTGAGATGTGGACAGTTTGGACACTGTACTCTTTTGGGTGTTAGCATTGAGATAAGGGGAGTGTGGAACCTGAGATCAGAGGAGTGTGCACATTGAACTCTGGGTAATGTGCACACTGGGATCTGGGTTGGTGGACACTGGGATCTGGAGAGTGTGGACACTGGGATCTGGAGAGTGTGGACACGGGAATCTGGGTGTATGAACACTGGGATTGGGGGAGTGTGAACAATGGGAACTGGGGAGTGTGTACCCTGGGATCTGGGGAATATGAACACTGGGGTCTGTGGTGTGGGGACATTGGCATCTGGGGAGTGTGGACACTGTGATTTGGACAGTGTGGACACTGGAATCTATGGAGTCATGATACTGGGATGTGGGGAGTTTGGACACTGTCATACTTTGGGTGTTAACAATGGGATATGGGGAGTGTGGAACCTGGGATCAGAGGAGTGTGCACACTGGACTGTGGGTAGTATGCACACTGGGAATTGGGTTGCGTGGACACTGGGATCTGGGGAGTGAGCACCCAGGGATCTGGGTAGTGTGGAGCCCACATTCAGCAGAGTGCGCACACTGGACTCTGGGTAGTGTGCACACCGGTATCTGAGCAGTGTGGACACTGGGATAAGGGGAGTGTGAACATTGGATCTGGGGAGTATGGACACTGTGCCCGGTGGGGTGTGGACACCGGCATCTGGGGAATCTGCACATTGAACTCTGGGTAGTGTGTTACCAGTGGAGTGAAGACACTGTGATTAGTGAGCACACTAAGATCTGGGGAATGTGGACACTTGAGTCCCTGGACTGTGGACACTGAAGCGTGGGGAGTGTGGACACAGGGATCTTGGGAGGATGGATACTGGGATTTGGGCAGTGTGGAAACTGTAAACTATGGAGTCTGGATACTGGGAAGTGGGGAGTTTGGACACTGTATTCTTTGGAATGTTGACACTGGGATATGGGGAGTGTGGATCCTGGGATCAGAGAATGGTGCACACTGGACACTGGGTCATGTGATTACTTTGATGAGGGAGGGTGGGCACTGGGATCTGGAGAGGGTGGACACGGGGAACTGGGAGTGTGGACAGTGGGATCTATGGAGTTTGGAAACTGGAATAGTGGGATTGTGCACACTGGGATCTGGGGAGTGTGGACACTGGGATCTGGAGATTGTGGACACTAGGATCTGGGGAGTGTGGACACTTGGAATTGGGTAATGTGGACACTGAGATCTTGGGAGTGTGAACTCTAGGATCTTGGGATTGTGTAAACTGAGATCTTGGGAATGAGGACACTGATCTCAGGAGTGGGGACACTGGGATCTTGGGAATGTGGATACTGATATCCTGGGTTTGTGGATATTGGGATCTGGAAAGTGTGGACTCAGGGATCTGGGAGTGTGGATACTGGAATCAGGGCAGTGTGGACACTGGGATAGGGGGAGTATTAATTCTTCATGGGGGGACTATAAACATTGGGATCTTGGGAGTGTGGACATTGAGATCTGGGGAGTGTGGACACTGGAATCTAAGGATTCTGGATACTATGATGTGGGAAATATGGACACTGTCCTACTCTTTGGAGTGTTGACACTGGAATATGGGTAGTGTGGAGCCTCAGATTACAGGAGTGCACACACTGAACTCTGGGTAGTATGGACACTGGGATCTGGGTGGGTGGACAATGGGATCTTGGGAGATTGGACGCTGGGCCTGGAGAGTATAGACACAGGAAACTGGGGAGTGTGGACACTGGGATCTAGGGAATGTGGGCACTGAACTCTGGGGAGTGTGAACAATGATATCTGGGAAGTGTGGACACTGGGATCTGGGGAGTGTGCATACTGGGATCTGGAAAGTATGGACACTGGGATCTGTGGACAGTGGACACTGGGTTCTGGAGAGTGTGGACACTGGGATTTTGGGGGTGTGGACACTTCGATCTGGGTAATGTGGATCCTAGGGTGTTTGGAATGTAGACACCGGAGTATGTGACACTAGTATCTGGGGAGTGTGGACACTGGCCCTTGTGGATTGTTGACACTGGGATCTTGGGAGTAAGAACATTATAATATGCTGAGTGGGGACACTGTGCTCTGTGGGGTGTGGACACTGGCAATTGTGTTGTGTGGAAACTGGGCCTGAGGAATGTGCACCCAGGAATCTGGGGAGTGTGCGCTCTGGGATCAGAGGAGTGTGCACACTGGACTCTGAGTAGTGTTCACACTGGGTCTGGGGAGTGTGAACATTGGATCTCGGGTTTGTGGACATTGTGATCTGTGGGATATGGCCACTGGCATCTGGGGAGTCTGCACACTGCACTCTGGGGAGTGTGGACACTGGTATATGGGAGTGGTGACACTGGTATCCCGGATTGTGGACAACAGACTGTGATTACTGTGGACACTAAGATCTGGTTATGAGGACACTTGAGTGCATGTACTGTGGACACTGAGACATGGGGAGTGTGGACACTGGGATCTTGGGAGGGTGGACACTGACATCGGGGGAGTGTGGACCCTGATCTGGGCAGTGAGGACACTGGAATCTATGGAGTCTGGATACTGAGATATGGACCCTCGGATTGAGAAGTCTGGAACCTGGGATAGAGGAGTTTACACACTAAACTCTGGGTAATGTGCACATTGTGATCTTGGAGGGTGGACACTGGATTTGGGGTGTGTGTACACTGGGATCTGGGAAGTTTATACACTGGTATAAGGATCCTGGGAGTATGGACACTGGGATCTGGGGAGTGTGGACACTGGGATCTTGGCATTGTGGTCAATGGGATCTGGGGAGTGTGGACCCTGGGATCTGAGGAGTGTGCACATTGGATTCTGAGTAGTGTGCACCCTGGGATCTGGGAGTTTGGACACTAGGATCTGGGGAGTGTGGACACTGGGATCTCAGGAGTGAGGACACTGGACTCACTCTGAGTTGTGTGCAACCTAGAATCTGAAGAGTGTGCACATTGAGATCTAGGAGTGTGGACACTGGGATCTCTGAATCTATGGAGTCTGGATACTGGAATATGAGGAGTTTGGGCACCCAACTCTTTCGATATGGACACTGTGATATGGGGAGTGTGCGCCATGGGATTTGAGGAGTGTGCACACTGGTCTCTGTATAATGTACACACTGGGATCTGGGGAGTGTGCACACTGGTCTCTGCATAATGTACACACTGGGATCTGGGGAGTGTGCACACTGGTCTCTGCATAATGTACACACTGGGATCTGGGGAGTGTGCACACTGGTCTCTGTATAATGTGCACATCTGGGGAGTGTGCACACTGGGATCTGGGGAGTGTGCACACTGGTCTCTGCATAATGTACACACTGGGATCTGGGGAGTGTGCACAAACTCTGGATGGGGGCAGTGTGGACACTGGGATCTGGGGAGTGTGCACACTGGGATCTGGGGAGTGTGCACACTGGTCTCTGCATAATGTACACACTGGGATCTGGGGAGTGTGCACAAACTCTGGATGGGGGCAGTGTGGACACTGGGATCTTGAGAGTGTGGACATTGAGTTCTGGGGAGTGTGGACACTGGGATTTGGGCAGTGTGGACACTGAAATCTATTCTGAAATCTATTCTAGATACTGGGTGTGGGAAGTTTGGACACTACTCTTTGGAGTGTTAACACTGGAATATGGGGAGTGTGGAACCTGGGATTCCAGGAGTGTGCACACTGAACTCTGGGTAGTGTGGACACTGGGTGGACACTTTGATCTGGAGAGTGTGGACACGGGGGTCTGGGAGTGTGGACACTGGGATCTGGGTAGTGTTGAATGAAAGAGCTCAGAGACAGCACCCAGGCCTTGAGTACAAGCCCAGGACTGACAAATTAATTACCAACTTTTTCCAAACATCCCTCAGCCCCCAACCCCACAGGCACTGAGAAGCACATGACCAAAAGCAGAGCTGAAGGTGCAGTGAAGACCCGGGGGCTGGGGTAGGGGCCTCGGGTCACTGAAGTTGTTCTGATAGGCACAAACTTACCAAGCGCAAGGGATAGGCTGCCCTTCCTCACATGCCTTCACCCCCTTCTCTGAGCCCCAGGACTAACATGAAAGTATAGATGAAAACTTGATGCAGACTTAGAGAAAGACCAGCTGCCTGGACAAGGTATGAGTTCATGAGAGCAAGCTCTGATGAGGTCCATCCCACACGGGTCCATACACCATGAACCTACACTCAGAATTCTAGGCTCCCCACATTTTATCCCAATACTGTGTGTTTCCTTCTCAAAGTACCCAGAGTGAGAGGAAAACAACATGCATCAAGGTCTGGATAAAAAGGCCCAGGGTTCAGAGCTGAGGTGCTTGCCTGGCTTGTGGGAGGCATGGGACACAGTGCCACTAGAACTGACCAAAAAGAAATAGAATCTCTCTGTGTGCCTCATAAAAGGTGTGTCGAACCTGTATGATGAAAGCAAAACTCCTTTCATGCTGGTCCTGGCTTGGACTCAGGGCCTATTATTAGAGATAAAGAGCTTCAAGGACGTTTCTACCTGGGCTGGGTTCAAACTGCAATCCTCAGCTCTTCACCTGCTGAGTAGCTAGGAAAACAGGCAGGAACCACTGAGACCTGGCAAACACATTTTCCACAGACCCCTCACACCCTCGTCCTCTATGTTCTCCAAAGCAAGGTTTGCTCAGGTCCCCCCGGCCCATCCCACATTAGGCCATACACCCAGATCCAACACTCACCACTCCAAGCTTCTGAATTCTTCCCATTTTCTCATTGCAGCACATGAAGTCAAGGGCAGTCTCTGTAGAACAAAGGATCAGCATCCTGCAGGCCCTCCGCTGCTGAGCAGGATCTGGAGTATGGCTGAAAAGAAAAAGAAAAAGCCATCTCGACCACGCTGTCTGCTCCCACCTTCTGCTACCAGACCCAGCTCCTAAGGAGACGGATCTCAGGCCAGGCCTGAGGCAGTGAGGGTTTACTCGTAATAATCCTGCCAGTGAGAGCTTCCCCCAGGCACAGAGAAAGATCACAAAGGAGTTTGATGAGTGGGTCCGCAACTGCCCGTCCTGAGCTGCGTCAGAACCAGGAGCCGCTGCATGCTACTACGGGGGCATTTGGGGGGCGGAGTGGGTCCGGTCGTGGGGCCTGAACTCTGGGCCTGGGCGCTGTCCCTCAGCTCTTCAGCTCAAGGCTAGCGCTCTACCACTTGAGCCACAGCGCCACTTCTGGCTTTTTTTTCTTTTTTGCTTATGTGGTGCTGAGGAATCGAACCCAGGGCCTCAGTCATGCAAGGCAAGCGCTCTACCACTGAGCCACCTTCCCAGCCCCCCTCCCAAGCGTTGCCCCTCACAGACCCCCCCTGGGCTGCTCCCTTCGTCACTCTTGCCCCACCCCTCCCACGCTGCTCCCCACAAGCCCTGGCCCACTCACTTCCAAGCTCTTGCCCCTTCCTGCTCCCGCCCCACCCCTGCAGTGTCCCGCTCCTCCTCCCAGCCTGGAGCTGCAACTACTTCCTTCTGCCCAGGACACAGGAAAACTTGAAGCCCTGAGGAAGCGTCCCAAGGCCTTGGGCCCAGAGACAGACTGGCCTCTGTGTGGGCCTGCTCCAAACTTCAGTGCCCAAGCCCCAGAGCAGTCTCGTCCCGGCTCTCAGTGAATTCTCACAGTGTCAGCTCAGGCCAGCAGTCAGGGCCAGCAGTGATCTGCTGGGTGCCAGGAAGGAGATGGGGCCCCAGAGGGAGGTAGAGGCTGCCGGGAGAGGCAGGAACATTGTAACGGGTTGTGTTCCCAAAGTTCATATATGGATGTTCTCATCACCCGGTACCTGTGAATGTGACCTTACATGGAAATGGGCTCTTGGCAGGAGATCAACTCCAGTTCCTGTTGTTACTGTGTCTCTAAAAGGGGGAAATGGGGTCCCAGAAATGCACCCAGGGATGGTGCTCTGTAGAGACGTCACTCTGCTCTCACAGGCTCAGACGCTGAGAGAAGACCTAGAACTCACCGTGCCTTGTACCTCCTGAGGGAATGTGGCCCAGAAGACACTGATTCCATGCTGCTGGACACAGATCTCTAAACCACCCAGTCTGCAGTGGTGTGTCCGAGCCACACTACGGAAATATCACACAAGTGTTCCACTCTTTCCACACGCTCTCCAGACCACGGTGCCTCCCACAAGTTCACGCAAAGGGTTTTATGGAAAGCAGAGCCCTTCACAAGCCGTAGCCATGGCCAGGTGGTCACTTGAGTCTGTCTGGCATCCTCAGCCTCAGCTCTCCACCTCCTGGGACCAGTGGGGAAATTAGGACATGAAACAGAGGTATGACATTCTGAAGCTGGTGAGCCTCTACTCTGCTGGTGCTGGATCGCAGGATTCCAGCACTTGGGTCACCTGTGCTTGGAACAGCCAAGACGTCCCTTGTGAACTCAGTGGGGAAAGTGACTCAGGAAGGTTCGTGAGGAGGCTGTTCCAGCTGGTCATGGTGTTTCGTCCGTGTCCACCGAGCCCAGGCTGGCCCTTTACAGGGGGGAGGGTGGAACAGGCTGTGTATCCACACCCTTCTCAGAGAGGCCTGGGGCGAAACCACAAGGGGGAAAAGAGAAGAAAGAGGCCGGGTGTCAGGATGCTAAGGTTAGGGACTCCTCCCCATGGGGCTGAGGGCTGACAAAGGGCCTCCTGCTCCATCCACATGAGGGCCTCTGACCAGGGTGGAGTGACCCTTCTCAGGAGGCCCAGGCCCAGCAACAGTCAGCAACTTTTCTCAATGTGCACATGAAGCAGCTGCCACCTCAGAGTTCTAGAACTTTCAGGACAGTCTGCTGCCTGCCCAATGGGAGAGCCAAATGCCCTCTGAGTCCTCAAGAGCCCACTCCTGCTGGGCCTCCAGGAGGACATGCTGGCCTCACAGCCTCCTCGTAGGCCGTCCAAGTCGAGATGTGGCAGACAGCCCCTTACGCCACCCTTCTGAGCGCCCTCTTGGAGGGAGAAGGCAGGCCTACCGCAGCCAGCATTCGTTCATTATCTGTTCCACGTGTCCATGTAGACCACTGCTGAGCCCACTGAGTAAACCACAGGACTCTTGCATTTTCAGTGATAAGCCACCTGGAGTAGAGACCAAAGGAGCTGTCGTGGTGTTCCAGTGCTGCATCCCCAGTGCTGTCTCCTGCAGAGTAAGAGGACTGCACGTTCTAGTCCACGCTGGGCTACATAGTGGGTTACAAGTCTGCCCAGTCAACCTGACAGGGCGGCTTCAGGGCTCACTGCGCCCCAGGTCCTGAGGACGGTGTGCACATCTAGAGCGCACTCTGGTGGAAACCACTGTTCACTGCGCCCTGGGTCCTGAGGAGAGGATGTGTGCGGGCCTAGAGCGCCCTCTGGTGGGAATCGCTCATCCCCGGTCCTGGGGAGAAGAGCACTGTGCACATGCACCTGATTGATGTAACCATAGCCCCTCTGTGTATCAACCACAATAACTATTTTAAAAGAGCTGAAAGGATATTTAAAATTGTCATCCATACAGTGTGTATCGCACAAAGACTTTTACCATCTTCAAGATTCTGACATTGAAGCAAGTTTTGTTTTCTTCATTTTAACAGATGCAGAAGTTGAAGTTTTGAGAGACACACAGTTAAGATCACAAAGATAAGGAGAAACTAACACTGCATGCTGCTCTTCTGGCTTTGCTTCTGACTCCTCCACATCCATGTCTTGACACAGGGAAGCAGGGTAAGACGGGGTTGTAACAAAGAAAAGAGAAGACACTGGCATCAGAGAACGATCTCACCATTTATCTCAGGAGTTATCTGAACCCCTTGACAGCTACCAGAAGATGCCCCAGCATGAGAAGTGACAGGCACAGCACCTCGGGGGGTCCCCTGACAGACTTCATCCTTCTGGGTGTTTCTGACCGACCATGGCTGGAGCTGCCTCTCTTTGTGGTCCTCCTGGTGTCCTATGTTCTGGCAATGTTAGGAAACATTGCCATCATGCTGGTGTCCCGCCTGGATCCCCAACTCCACAGCCCCATGTACATCTTCCTCAGACACCTGTCCTTCCTGGACCTCTGCTATACCACCACCACGGTCCCCCAGATGCTGTCCAACATGGCCAGCTCCGAGAAGACCATCAGCTACGGAGGCTGCACAGTGCAGTATGCGATTTTCCACTGGCTGGGGTGCACTGAATGCATTGTCTTGGCCGCCATGGCCCTGGATCGCTACGTGGCCATCTGCAAGCCCCCCCCCCCGGTACGCCATCATCATGCACCGCTCTCTCTGCCAGCAGCTGGCGGCTGTGGCCTGGCTCGGTGGCCTTGGCAACTCTCTTGTTCAAGTGGTTCTGACTGTACAATTGCCTTTCTGTGGGCGGCAGGTGCTAAACAACTTCTTTTGTGAGGTGCCAGCCATGATCAAGTTGTCCTGTGCTGACACGACCGTGAATGATACGACACTAGCGGTGCTGGTGGGCTTCTTTGTGCTTGCCCCCCTCGCTCTCATCCTTCTCTCCTATGGCTTCATCGCCCGAGCTGTGCTCAGGATCCAGTCCTCCAAGGGAAGGCACAAGGCCTTTGGGACTTGTTCTTCCCCCCTGGTGGTGGTCTCGCTCTTCTACCTACCTGCCATCTACATGTACCTGCAGCCCCCCTCCAGACACTCCCAGGAGCAGGTCAAGTTTATCTCTCTCTTCTATTCCATAGTCACCCCCATCCTGAATCCCTTCATCTATACCCTGAGAAAAAGGATGTGAAGGGAGCTCTCAGAAGGCTTGTGGCAAGGCTCTCAGGCAGTGAAGATCTGAGGATGTGGCAATCACCATCTATTCAAGAAATTTATGAATTGTATATTTCTAGAATATTCCATGTACTATATCTGCACTGCAGTAGACAGCAGAGAAAAGAAACTGTGAAAATTGAAACTGTGTGTAAGGGGAAACTTATACATTAGTAAATTCTAAATATCAGTAAACAGACAAAACATAAAAACAAATGAAAATTGTAGAATTAAAAAGGACAATAACTGAAATAGTAACAAACACTGTAGAAAAGGCACATTTCAGCAACCTATAGAAACAATCAGTAAACAAACATGGACCAAAAGAAATCACAAAGTTGAAGAACAGACAAAAGTATTTCAGAAAAGTAATCTGTTGTAATGACCTGTGGGATACCATCAACCAGGGCAACAACAATGCAGGAATATTTGGAGAGGAGAGGAAAAGGGGCAAGAAAACACTAAAGAAATAATGGCATGAAATTTTCTGAACTAATGAAGGACAATAAAAGAAGTATCTAAGAAACTCAACCTATAAACAGAAGATAATCAAGGACACCTACGCCAAGCACATGAAAATCACACCAACAAACAATATTCTACTTCTGTGTAGGCCCTGAAAAGAAATGAAGCCATCCTGGGCACTGGTGGCTCACGCCTGTAACCCTTGCTATTCAGGAGACTGAGATCTGAGGATTGTGGTTTGAAGTTAGCCGAGGTAGGAAAGTCATGACACTCTTAACCCAAATTAACCACCAGAAAATCAAAAGTGGTGCTGTGGCTAAAAGTGGTAGAACACTAGCCTTGAGTGAAAAGCTCAGGGACAGCTCCCACACCCCTAAATTCAGGTCCCCACAACTGAGAAAAGAAACTGAAAGCAGAAGTTCAAACAGTTTTTTTGCCCGTCCTGGGGTTTGAACTCTGGGCCTGGGCACTGTCCCTGAGCTTCTTTGGTTCAAGGCTACCACTCTACCACTTGAGCCACCGCACCACTTCTGGCTTTTTCTGTTTGTGTGATATTGATGAATCAAACCCCGGGCTTCGTGCATGCTAGGCAAGCACTCTACCACTAAGCCACTTTCCCTGCCCTATCTATTTCTTCTTGAGTAAATTTCAGAAGTTGGAGGGTTGTTTTTTTTTTTAAGATTTTGTCTACTTCATCTGAGTTTCAGAGTTTAAGTTGTTCATAGATCTTTGCTACTTGGATAAGGGGGTGTTTCTGGGGCTTGAATTTGGGGTCTGGGTGCTAAGCTTTTTTGGTCAAAATTAGCACTCTATCACTTGAGCTACAGCTCCGTTCCAAGCTCTTTTGGTGGCTAATTGGCAGTAATAGTTTCATGGCTCTCCTACCCAAGCTGGTTTTGAACAATGACTCTTAAATCTCAGCCTCCTGAGTAGCTAGGATTATAGGTGTGAGCAACTGACACCGGGCATCTTTGTTGTTTTAATAAAAAAAACATTCAGTGCAGTGCCATCATTTATCATGGGAGTTATTTCCCAGCCTGCTCTCTTTTTTTCTATTTAATCTAGCTAGTCATTTGTCAGTTGTATTGCCCTCAAGAACCCAGCATTTATTTTATTTTATTTATTTTATCCTGTCCAGGGTGTAGAAGCAGGGGAGAAAGAAGGCTCACAGAGAGGATGAAGGAGGGGGGTCATGGTCAAAATGCGTCCCATCCACGTGTGAACGTGTGACAGTGACGCTGGGTGAGATTGGTTTTGGCTACCATGTCTCATCAAGGACATCGTGTGCATCTGGGGAAGTGAGACGGGATCCCCATGTACGACTAATTGATGCAGATTGTTTGAATTTCTGTGTGCTCTCGCATTTTACTTTGCTAACTGTCTGCTTACTTGGAGCTTTCTTTGTTGCCCTTTTTCTTAAGGCAAAGATGATCGAGGTCTGTGAATCTTTGCTTCTTCCTGACCAAAGCTGCTTAGTGCCGTAAAAACCCTTTGAGCCACTGTCTGCAAAGGAGGCCGATCCTCCCTCATGCTCCTCCTTGTGTGCTTGCTGACCCTGGAACCCTCTCCACCTCCCTGTGTGCTCCCTGACCCTGGCCCCCACGCCACCTCCTGTGTGCTCCCTGACCCTGGCCCTCAAACCACCTCCTTGTGTGCTCCCTGACCCTGGGCCCCTCTCCACCTCCCTGTGTGCTCCCTGACCCTGGGCCCCTCTCCACCTCCCTGTGTGCTCGCTGACCCTGGAACCCTCTCCACCTCCCTGTGTGCTCCCTGACCCTGTCCCCCATGCCACCTCCCTGTGTGCTCCCTGACCCTGGCCCCTCTCCACCTCCTGTGTGCTCCCTGACCCTGGCCCCTCTCCACCTCCCTGTGTGCTCCCTGACCCTGGCCCTCTCTCCACCTCCCTGTGTGCTCTCTGACCTGGGCCCGCACTACCTCCTGTGTGCTCCGACCCCAGGGCCTGGCACCAACTCCTTGATGCAGGGGCATGACTTTCCCCGTGTGTAGGGGGACTGGCTGTGGCCATAGTGTTGTCCTTCTTGTGTTTCTCATCCCCAAAGCCAGGGGTCTCTATGGGTCATATCTGACATCTACATTAAAAACCACAGCTCAGGCTGGGGGTTACGAGTGGTGAAGCGTTTGCCTAACATCATGCAGGAATGCAAAAAGTGTGCATGTCCGTGGTGTGGGGGGGGGGTGTCTCTGTGTGTGTCTGTGTGTGTGTCCGTGTGTGTGTCTGTGTGCGAATCTGTGTGTGTGTCTGTGTGCATGTCTGTGTGTGTCCGTGTATGTGTGTCTGTGTGTATGTCCGTGTGGGTGTCTGTGTGTGTCTGTGTGCATGTCCGTGTGTGTGTCCATGTGTGCGTCTGTGTGTGTGTCTGTGTGCGTGTCCGTGGGGGGGTGCATGTCCGTGTGTGTCTGTGTGTGTGTCTGTGTGCATGTCCGTGTGTGTCTGTGTGTGTGTCTGTGTGTGTGTCCGTGTGTGTCTGTGTGAGTGTCTGTGTGTGTGTCCGTGTGTGTGTCCATGTGTGTGTCTGTGTGCGTGTCCGTGTGTGTGTCTGTGTATGTGTCCGTGTGTGTGTCTGTGTGTGTGTCTGTGTGCGTGTCCGTTTGGGGGGGTGCATGTCCGTGTGTGTCTGTGTGTGTGTCTGTGTGCATGTCCGTGTGTGTGTTCGTGTGTGTGTCTGTGTGTGTGTCTGTGTGTGTGTCTGTGTGCATGTCCGTGTGCATGTCCGTGTGTGTGTCCGTGTGTGTGTGTTTGTGTGTCTGTGTGTGTGTCTGTGTGTGTGTCTGTGTGTGTGTCCGTGTGTGTGACTCTATGTGTGTGTGCATGTTTGTGTGTCTGTGTACATGTCTTTGTGTGTCTGTATGTGTCTGTGTGTCTATGTATGTCTGTGTGTGTCTCTGTGTGCATGTCTGTGTGCACATGTGTTTGTGAATAAATGAGTCTGCTTGCATGTGTGGCTGGCTCTTTTCACCCTTCCTGGATGGAGTAGAAGTCCTGAGATCACCTTTATTTTCTCAGTGAGACGAGTTGTATCCAAGAGAATATGTGCAGGGAGGAAGCTTTCTCCTGATTTTCCCTCTACTTGGAGAAGTAGAGAATGTGTGGTGAGCTCAGCCACTCAGCCTGGTCATGACAGCAGTCCTTTATGCTTGTGGCCATTGGCCAGCCAGCCAGCAGCCTCCAGAGACAGGAGGTCCGGCCCACCTGGGGAAGACGCCCACAAAGCATGACTCTACACGAAAAACAAGTGGACATCGGCACCGTGCCTCCCTGGGCTCACTCTAAAACCCAGAAACCATTGGAGATCCTGGAGTGGAGCCCTACGCTCTTCCTCAGAGGCCGCTGGGTGGACGTTGGCCTCCTCTTCCCTCCATAACCACTGCTGGCGCCTAGCAGAGGGAGCTTAGAATGCAGGGCCCTGGCCCTCAGCAACTCCCAACAGGGACACGTGGGGCTCTGCTCCCCTGGGGGCACCCAGGACCCTCTCCAATCAAGGCAAAAGCAGTCGGGACGTGCTGCCCCAGGAGTGGTCTGAGGAGCTGAGCCTGGCAGTCCACCGCTGACCCCATGATTGAGCAGAAGCTGCCTCCGCGACTAAAAGTGGCAGTGACCTTAGAACCGCGTGTATGCGCCAATCAGCTGCACATCCAAGGACAGGCCAGTGGTCCAGCGATAAAAGAAAAGAACTAACAGGTGGCCACATTGGACTCATCAGGTGATAAGCTGGACTGGGCAGATCTAGATGGCAGGTTACATGGCCATGAAGAAATTACTTACAAATGCTCAGAGGAAAGGTTGGGCCTAGCCTCTGCGTGCAACGGGAAGGGGACAGCGACCCTGCGAGCCAGGACGCTGGCCGCCCCTGTCTGGGGACCCCTGAGAGGAGCCTGGGGCGGGCTTTGGAGCTTCTGAGGGTCCAGGAAGTGGGCGGGGGCTCCAGACGGAAGCGATGACTGTAAACAAAATGGAGTGCGTGAAGCTAACAGAGCTGCGCAAGGAGAAGAGGCTCTGATCACTACAGACATGTGGGTCGTTCTAAGCCCAGACTCGGTGCTGGTCTAGCTGCCACCCTGTCCTTCTGTCCTCCTGTCCTCCTGTCCTCCTGTCCTCCTGTCCTCCCTGTCCTCCTGTCCTCCTGTCCCCCTGTCCTTCTGTCCTCCCTGTCCTCCCTGTCCTCCCTGTCCTCCTGTCCTCCCTGTCCTCCTGTCCTCCTGTCCTCTTGTCCTCCTGTCCTCCCTGTCCTCCTGTCCTCCTGTCCTCCTGTCCTCCTGTCCTCCTGTCCCCCTGTCCCCCTGTCCTCCCTGTCCTCCTGTCCTCCTGTCCTCCTGTCCTTCCTGTCCCCCTGTCCCCCTGTCCTCCCTGTCCTCCTGTCCTCCCTGTCCTCCTGTCCTCCTGTCCTCCCTGTCCTCCTGTCCTCCTGTCCTCCCTGTCCTCCTGTCCTCCTGTCCTCCCTGTCCCCCTGTCCTCCTGTCCTCCTGTCCTTCTGTCCACCTGTCCTGCTGTCCTCCCTGTCCTTCTGTCCTCCTGTCCTCATGTCCTTCTGTCCTCCCTGTCCTCCTGTCCTCCTGTCCTCCTGTCCTCCCTGTCCTCCTGTCCCCCTGTCCTTCTGTCCTCCTGTCCTCCTGTCTTCCTGTCCCCCTGTCCCCCTGTCCCCCTGTCTTCCTGTCCCCCTGTCCTCCTGTCCTCCTGTCCTCCCTGTCCTCCTGTCCTCCCTGTCCTCCTGTCCTCCTGTCCTCCCTGTCCTCCTGTCCTCCTGTCCTCCTGTCTTCCTGTCCCCCTGTTCCCCTGTCCTCCTGTCCTCCCTGTCCTCCTGTCCCCCTGTCCTTCTGTCCTCCTGTCCTCCTGTCCTCCTGTCCCTTGTCCTCCTGTCCTCCTGTCTTCCTGTCCCCCTGTCCCCCTGTCCTCCTGTCCTCCCTGTCCTTCTGTCCTCCCTGTCCTCCTGTCCTCCTGTCCTTCTGTCCTCCTGTCCTCCTGTCCTCCTGTCCTTCTGTCCTTCTGTCCTCCTGTCCTCCTGTCCTCCAGTCCCCTGTCCTCCTGTCCTCCTGTCCTTCTGTCCTCCTGTCCTCCTGTCCTCCTGTCCTCCCAGTCCTCCTGTCCTCCTGTCCTCCTGTCCTCCTGTCCTCTCTGTCCTCCTGTCCTTCTGTCCTCCTGTCCTCCTGTCTTCCTGTCCTCCCTGTCCTCCTGTCCTCCTTTCCTCCTGTCCCCCTGTCCTCCTGTCCTCCCTGTCCTCCTGTCCTCCTGTTCTCCTGTCCTTCTGTCCTCCCTGTCCTCCTGTCCTCCTGTCCTCTTGTCCCCTGTCCTCCTGTCCTCCTGTCCCCTGTCCTCCTGTCCTTCTGTCCTCCCTGTCCTCCTGTCTTCCTGTCCCCTGTCCTCCTGTCCTCCCTGTCTTCCTGTCCTCCTGTCTTCCTTTCCTCCTGTCCTCCTGTCCTCCTGTCCTCCCTGTCCTCCTGTCCTCCTGTTCTCCTGTCCCCCTGTGCCCCTGTCCTTCTGTCCTCCCTGTCCTCCTGTCCTCCTGTCCCCTGTCCTCCTGTCCTTCTGTACTCCCTGTCCTCCTGTCCTCCTGTCCTCCCTGTCCTCCTGTCCTCCTGTCCTCCTGTCCCCCTGTCCTCCTGTCCTCCTGTCCTCCTGTCCTCCTGTCCCCCTGTCCTCCTGTCCTCCTGTCCTCCCTGTCCTCCTGTCTTCCTGTCCCCCTGTCCTCCTGTCCTCTTGTCCTCCTGTCCTCCCTGTCCTCCTGTCCTCCTGTTCTCCTGTCCCCCTGTGCCCCTGTCCTCCTGTCCTCCTGTCCTCCTGTCCTCCTGTCCTCTTGTCCCCTGTCCTCCTGTCTTCCTGTCCCCTGTCCTCCTGTCCTCCTGTCCTCCCTGTCCTCCTGTCTTCCTGTCCTCCTGTCCTCCTGTCCCCCTGTCCTCCCTATCCTCCTGTCCTCCTGTCCCCCTGTCCCCCTGTCCTCCTGTCCCCTGTCCTCCCTGTCCTCCTGTCCTCCCTGTCCTCCTGTCTTCCTGTCCTCCTGTCC
>NW_012267390.1:95608-106206 GCF_000151885.1 Dipodomys ordii
TCCTGTCCTCCTGTCCTCCTGTCCCCCTGTCCTCCCTATCCTCCTGTCCTCCTGTCCCCATGTCCCCCTGTCCTCCTGTCCTCCTGTCCTCCTGTCCTCCTGTCCTCTTGTCCCCTGTCCTCCTGTCTTCCTGTCCCCTGTCCTCCTGTCCCCTGTCCTCCCTGTCCTCCTGTCCCCATGTCCCCCTGTCCTCCTGTCCTCCTGCCCCCCTGTCCTCCCTGTCCTTCTGTCCCCCTGTCCTGTCCCCTGTCCTCCTGTCCTGTCCTCCCTGTCCTCCTGTCCTCCTGCCTTCCTTTTCCTTCCTGCCCCTCATGGGTAAATTTAGAGCCAAGACCCAAAGCCAGCCGAGCTGGCACCCTGTCCTCCTTGTTGCTTAAGTGAAGAAAGCATGCTTTCCTTCTTCCCGTGGGCTGATGCTTCTAAAACACTTCAAAGCCACATTTGTATTTCATTGAATCCCGTAACCCTCATTCCTCTGCTTCTCTGCTCCCAAACACTCACTGTTCACCTGTTGGGCGGTCCCCCCCTTCTCCCCCTTCTCAGGAGGTGGACTGTTGGGTGCAGAGTCTGAGCTGGAACTCTGGTCATATTTGGGGGCTGTAAATGGTGCTTCTAAGCAGAGAAAGGGAGACCTCACACTGGGTTGAAGACAGAAAACCCTAGTCCACATTGTGGTTTAAGGCCTTTCTAGAAAGATGTTGGAAATGGGCCTGGCTCCAAAGCCAGTGGCCTTAACCTGAGCTCACAGCAGGCCCTGCCCTCTCAGGAGGCTCAGGCCTGCGGAGCTCAGAGCTTTCAGACCAAGGTGTCTCTGGCCTGACGGGGCTGCTGTGGGCAAGCCCTGTGCAGACTGAAGGGAGCGTCCTCCCGACACAGAATGGCTGAGAGAACAGGAGACACAGATCCAACAAAACGCAAAAACCGGACGTCCCCCTGTGGGCGTCCCTGCTGTCCACCGCGGCACAGCTGAACCTTGTGAGCCCAGCCTGTCCTTCATTCGTTCATTAATTCATTTTTAAAATTTGAGAACTGTCCAGGCACAGGTGGCTCATGCCTATAACCCTAGCTACTCAGGAGGCTGAGATCAGAGGAGCACATTCAAAGCCAGCCCAGGAAGGAAAGTCTGTGAGATTCTTAACTCCAATTTATCCCAAAACCTGGAAGTGGAACTGTGGTTCAGGTGGTGGAGCTCTAGCCTTGAGCAAAAAGACCTCAGAGGAGTGACCAGGTCCCAAGTTCAAGCCCCAGGACTGGCATGCATGTACAAATGCACACGCGCACACACACACACACACACACACACACACACAGAGTAAGCTTGGGGACAGGCGTGTCTGATGTGTGCATCAAACATGCAGCCGAGGGGGCTGGGAAGGTGGCTCAGTGGTAGAGCGCTAGCCTTGAGCTGAAGTGCTGAGGGACAGCACCCAGGCCCAGAGTTCAGGCCCCACGACCGGACCCAAAAAAAAAAAAAAAAACATGCAGCCAGGGGCCCTGTGAGCCAGTTTGCACACATGAGTGGCTACCAGAGGTCCACAGAGGGCTGGGCAGCTAAACCCCGCTCTGGGCCTGAGTCCATGCTGTGGTGTGGACGGCTGTTCAGCCTGGACCTGTCAGCTGGACAGCAACAGATTCCAGAATCTGAAAATGGAGCTAGCGGAGGGACACCTGGGGCCCGAGCTGGGTCCTGTGAGCACCAGCACCGCTGCCGTGTGTGCAAGCCAGTGTTTCCACAGGAATGCTGGGGGCCACCAGAGCGAGGGGCAGAGCCGTGGAGCCCAGCACCCGATTGCCCGAGTCCCAGAGGGACTCGTGAGAGCCAAGGCACTCCTGTCCATTTCCAGTCATTCCTCTTCTGTGGTCTCCCGGGGCCTCCACAACAGCGCCCAGGTGATACCAGACACATTCTAGACAGGGGAATCTGTCTTAAAAGAACTGTGACATTGCAGGCACCAGGGGCTCACACTTGTCATCCTAGCTACTCGGGAGGCTGAGATCTGAGGATCACAGTTTGAAGCCAGCCCAGGCAGGAAAGTCTGTGAGACTCATCTACAATTAACCACCAAAGCCGGGCGCTGGTGGCTCACGCCTGTAATCCTGGCTACTCAGGAGGCTGAGATCTGAGGGTCGCGGTTCAAAGCCAGCCCGGGCAGGAAAGACCGTGAGACTCCTATCTCCAATAAACCACCAGAAAACTGGAAGTGGTGCTGTAGCTCAAGTGGTAGAGCGCTCGCCTTGAGCTGAAGAGCTGAGGGACAGTGCTCAGGCCCAGAGTTCAAGCCCCACGACCGACAAAAAAAAAAAACAAAAACCACCAAAAAGCCAGAAGAAGAACGATTGTTCAAGTGGTAGAGTGCTAGCCTTGAATGCAAAAGCTCAGGGATAGCAGCCAGGCCCTAAATTCAAGCCCCAGGACAAGCACAAAGGCGAGCCCCCACGTGGGTGACTGGCAGCCCTGGGTCGGTTCTGGGCTAGCAACAGGGCAGGACATGGAGCAGGGCATGGACGCCACCTGGCCTGCCCCAGTGTCCTCTGCTGCTGATTGCAATACGTATTTCATAGCCTACTGAAGGCCGAGGTTCAGGCCTGTGACTAGACACACTTGTGTGGCAGGCAAAGCACCCCCTGCTGCTGTCTCGTGGCTCGGTCCCAACCTGTCAGCCACCAGTCACACAATCTCACCACGCTGCCATCCAGATCTCTGTCACCCACAGCCACGTACCAGAGCCAGATTGCTCCGGAGGGCACAGCCAGATGGGCATGGCTCATCCTCCCTGAGATTCGCTGGGCCAGAAGCCGGTGCCACCAACCTCTATAAAAGATGGGAGCCAGGCATGCGCCCAGGAGCCACCCGGAGAAGCCGCTCGGACATCAGAGAAGGACCTGCGGAGGGGCAGGGAAAAGATTCGAACGGTGAGCCTCATCCTTGCCCAGGGGATGGTCTCTGAGTTCAACCACACCTGTAAACACCGTAGATGAGGAATTGGGCACCATGTCTGAGCGAGTTTACCTCACTTGCATTTTGCTGAGGGCTTTGTCTTTAACTTTCCTTTTCGGCTTTCCAAAGACAGAGCCTCAGGTGCGAATCTGCCCCTCAGCACTGGTGGGGGCGGGGGTGATGTGTTCATTCTCTGCCCTCTACTGGTTTTCCGTCTGTCCGTCTGTCTGTCTGTCTGTGTTTCTACTCCTTTTGAGCTTTGCTGCCCCTGCACGATGTCTCGCCTCGGCTCTCAGCTGTCTCCAAGTGCAGCCGTGAGGGTGCAGCTCTGGCTGAGCCCCCAGTTTCACCGCCAAAGCTGGACTCCTTGGGAGCAGCTCTGGTCCTGGTTTGAGGGTGTCCCGTCCTCCCCTCTGGTTGAAGGTGTTCATTTAACTTACTGGCAGCACGTGTTCAGCTGAGCAGGGGTCACAGGCTGCTTAAAGCCCCCACCAGAACAGTGCTCTCCCTGGGCCGTGAGCTGGGGTCACCCAGGCCTTCCTCAGAACCCCACTTCTAGCATCTTTGGCAGCTTGGGGGATCACGCCCAGGGCCCCACACAGGTCACCCCCGGCTTTGACACCGTCAGTGAGTTATCTTCCAACTTGTTCTGCTGCATGAAGCAGCCCCTGCCGGAGGCGTCTGAACCAGCGGCCCTCCACTTGCCCAGGGAAAAAAGCAGGAAGGGTGCAGCTCCAGCGCGGCTCCTGCATCTCTCAGGTATCACTGCTTTGCAGAAACAGAACAGAAAATAGCAAAGATCACTCTTTATAGACAGAGGAGCCCGTCGGCAGCCAGCGCTTTGGCTCCTCCTCTGAACCGGCTCTGGCTGGGGCCTCCTCAGTAGCGCCGGGCACTGCTGCAGGAATGGGGAAGGCAGCAGTGCCCACAGCCCCGGGAGCTGCTGGGCTGGGAGGGGCTCGGAGGCCCACGCTGCCGCACCGCTGGGACCCAGCACCAGGAGAGACAGCTCGGGACAGGCTTGGGCTCGACAGGATGTTCTGAAAGGTTTGATGAACTGCTGAGTTTACTGAGGCTGCGGCCCTAAGAGTGAGGCCACAGCGCTGGACTCCGAGGCCGGCTGGGCCGGCTCAGGGTTCCCCCTTGTATAACGCTTGATGAGAATCTGTCTGGTTGGAGTCATAGAGGAATAATGACCTTTCCTGCTGCCCCACACACTGAAATTCTTCTGGAAAGATGAGAGAGGGGTGGGGAGGGACGGACAGTCAGCAGCACGTTGAGTCTTGGAGGAGGCGGCACAGGACGGCAGCAGCACCCTCCCAGCCATGAGGGTGCAAGACCCCGGGCAGGCCCAGGCTGACACGGCCTGTCTCCAGGGCGTCTGCCTGTGCGCGCCGGTGGGGCTGAGGCCAAGGGAGCACAGCATGCTTCGCTTTCTCCCTGGACTTGTCTGGTTGACCTGTGTCCCTGTGTCCTCCTTGGCTGGCTGGCAGTGTGTCCTGCCTCCTCCCCTGGCTTCCTTCAGTGTGTCTGCATCAGGACTCCCATTGATGCCAGGACACCTGGGCCTCGGCATGGGGGCCGCCAGCAACCTCCAGACGCAGGCATGTTCCAAGGTTCTGGGGTGAACTCCAACCCAAGACTCTGCAGGACACAATTCAGCCCTGACCACAGCGCTGCTGCAATTCACCTTTGTTCCAAAAAATAAGTCCTCGTTGCTGTAACCACTAGCACAAAGGAAGTCATCTGGAAGTGCATGGTTGCTCACTTTTTGCCTAGACTGTTTGAACTGCAGTATGCCTGATCACTGCCTCCGGAGTAGCTGGGTTACAGTGTGAACCACTGCAGCTGGCGGAAGCCCATCACTATGTGTATTTTAAAATTGCCCAAGCCAAACCTAGGATTTGCCATCACCACCTACTTCAGCCTGGGGCCCTGTGCCCGGGCACAGACGGGTGGCGCCCCTCGGAGACAGCATGCCTTTCTTCCTCCATGCTGGGAAGTGGGGTCTGAGCCACCCGCCCCCACACCTGCCAGGAGCCCAGCCTCCACCCACCAGAAGCAGCTCTCAAGGGCTGAGCACTTGCAAACCTTTTTTTCCAGAAAATGAATGACTCCTTGAAGTATCCTGGAAGAGTAGCCTGTGACACAGGCGGGATAAAGATGTTTTGGGAGAAAAAAATTGAGCATCATGAAAAGCAAGCGCAGAGGGAGGACCTGAGGGTCCGAGGCAGCGCCCTGAGCAGGTGAGTGCGCTGGACGGCCCGCCGGGCGGGGTGGGCCAACTCCCCCAGAGGCAAGCCTCCCCACAGTGCCCAGCCCAGTCCCGCCCGAGCCCTCGGGTCCTCCGAGGGGCTCAGTGCCAGCAAGGAATGGGAAAGACATTACCCGTGCTCACGGGGCAGACAGCAATGCACGTGCTCAGGAACCAGCATGCACAACCCCACACAGGCCCACCGGGTGCCATCACTGCCTCCTGCTCGCCCCCACCACCTCCTCGCCCGCCCCGTACCCCACCTCCTCACCCCACACCACCTCCTCACCCCGTACCCCACCTCCTTACCCCACACCACCTCCTCACCCCGTACCCCACCTCCTCACCCCACACCACCTCCTCACCCCCGTACCCCACCTCCTCGCCCTGTATCCCCACCTCCTCACCCTTCACCTCCACCCTCACCCCTGTCCCCTCACCTCAGCCCTCACCTCCCCCCTTCCCCCTTCTCCTCGGATCCACTCTCCCCCCTTACTTTACCCCTTCGTTTGCCCTTGTCCTAGTGTTTGAGGGCCTTGCAGGGAGTTTTCAAGAGCAAATGTCTGCCTTTGTCCTGCACCTCACGTCCTCTCACCCGGAGCCTGCCTTCCCCTCCTGGATCCAGGTGGAGTCCTGGGCGGGGAGGAGTGCTCCTGGGGGTCTAACCAGACCCAGGAGAAGCCGCTGTGGGAGGACACCAGAGCCGCAGATTAGCACATCATTTACACTAAGGCACCAACACCAAAATAGCCAGAAACTCCCAGGACTAGGCCTTAATCCCCAATAACTTCAGCAGCTGCCTCCCAGCGCCAGAATAGAAATGCAGATCCCTGGCAGCCACCCGAAGCCATTCTTGATGCCAGTCTTGACTTTGATACCGACCTTGACTTTGCCATTGGCGGAGGTGAGGCTGCTTGGTCCATGCTCGGTCCCCCTGAACCTCCCTCACCTGTCCCCGGCCATCGTCCAGATAGCCACCACAGGAGTGTCCTGAGCAGCCCCATGAGCTCTACCCACCAGCACCCCTAACTTCACATTTGAGAACCCCAGCACAAGTGCAGCATGCAGCAAGCTAAACAGATATGGGATAGAAGGTTCTCACTTCAAATGCTCTCTATGAAGACTGCCTCCTTCTCCATGTCCAGTTCCTGTCTTGTCCTCTGGTGTGCACCTGGGTGTGACTGCACGAGCCTGTGCGTGCCTTGCGTGCCTGTGCGTGCCTGTGCGTGCCTGTGTGCATGCCTGTGCGTGCCTGTGTGCATGCCTGTGTGCATGCCTTGCGTGCCTGTGTGTGTGCCTGTGCGTGCCTGTTTGTGCCTGTGTGCGTGCCTGGGCGTGCCTGTGTGCGTGCCTGGGCGTGCCTGGGCGTGCCTGTGTGCATGCCTGTGAGTGCCTGTGTGCATGCCTGTGTGCATGACTGTGTGCATGCCTGTGTGTGCCTGTGCATGCCTTGTGTGCCTGTGTGCATGCCTGTGTGCATGCCTTGTGTGCCTTGTGCATGCCTTGCATGCCTTGCATGCCTGTGTGCATGCCGGTGTGCATGCCTGTGAGTGCTTGTGTGCATGCCTGTGTGCATGCCTGTGTGCATGCCTGTGTGTGCCTGTGTGCATGCCTGTGCGTGCCTGTGCATGCCTGTACGTGCCTGTGTGTGTGCCTGTGCGTGCCTGTGTGCGTGCCTGGGCGTGCCTGGGCGTGCCTGGGCGTGCCTGTGTGCATGCCTGTGCGTGCCTGTGTGCATGCCTGTGCGTGCCTGTGTGCATGCCTGTGTGCATGCCTGTGTGCGTGCCTGTACGTGCCTGTGTGCATGCCTGTGTGCATGCCTGTGTGCGTGCCTGTGTGCATGCCTTGCGTGCCTGTGTGCATGCCTGTGTGTGCCTGTGTGCATGCCTGTGTGCGTGCCTGTGCGTGCCTGTGTGCATGCCTGTGCGTGCCTGTGCGTGCCCGTGTGCATGCCTGTGTGCATGCCTGTGCGTGCCTGTGTGCATGCCTGTGTGCATGTCTGTGTGCGTGCCTGTGCGTGCCTGTGCGTGCCTGTGTGCATGCCTGTGTGCATGCCTGTGTGAGTGCCTGTGCATGCCTGTGTGCATGCCTGTGCGTGCCTGGGCGTGCCTCATGCACCTGCAGAGCCTGCGTGAGCCTACAGGTGTCTACGTGAGCATACCTGCACCTGTGTGTGCCCTGAGCACTGGCGTGCTCCGTCTGTCCAGGGAGGCAGGTTCAAGGGTGACTTCATGCCCCCACCTCTTTCCTGCCTGCTAGGAAGAGGCCCATGCAGGTGACAGTCCTCTCAGACCACTGGAGCCCTCCTTTGCAGAGCCCCTGCCCACCCTGGACAGTGTCCTCACCACAGACCATGGGGGAAGCACAGTCATGTTGAGTGACAGCGGCCACTCCTCCGAGGCGGACTCTCATTGAGACATGGAATCTTCCTCCCCTAGAACAGTGCAGGGAAGTGACAGGCGTGGGGACAGATGACACCAGGACACACAGGGGCCCTCACGCTGACGGGGAGTCATGCCCTCCTCACTGTGGAGGGGCTCTGATAAGCACCAAGGGCCTGGGCAGTGCTGGGAGTGAAGCTGGGCCAGAAGGCCAGGGCCTCCAGGGCAGAGCAGCAGAACACGCCGTGTCTCCTGAAGCGTATCAGCCCCCATGTCTTCAAGCCCCACAGGCCTTCCTGGGCGCCCTGCACACATCCAGGCAGCCAGGGGCCTGGTGAGCAGTGGCTGAAGCCTGCGAAGGAAAAACTACAAGGTCACTCTTGCAGCTGTCCCCAGGGGCCCAGATGCCTGGACCTCTGCCACCTATGGCCAGAGCTGCCTCTCCATTTAGGTCCCCAGAAATCTGGGGCCAGTATCTGGCGAGCATGTCTTGTCAGTTTGCCCAGCAACCTCAGAAACTTGGCTGGAGTTGGTCTTCAGCCTCCAAGGTCTGGGACCAAATGACACACTCAGAGCCTACGGCAGCAGCCCTGGTCGACTGCATTAGGGCCTGGGCGCTGCCTTGGCCAGGCCGTTTGCCCCAAGGTCACACACGTATGGAGCCTTGGCCATCACACAACATCATCAGGGTGCAAGGTTGGGAAGGTGGCCTCCCATAAGGGAGGGTCTGTGTCCAAACTGTGCAACATTATTCCTATGTAGTGAACATGGGTTGTCTGCAAGGTAAACAGTAAACACAGCCAGAACGCGGGCTCTGCACAGCTTCTCTAGGGCCCAGAAAATTCCAGGGGGATGGCCTGGGACCGAGAGGGTCCTGAGTGGACCCTCTGCTTGGCCCAGATCAGAAGCACAGTAGAGAGGTCTCAGGGCTGCCGGCCAGACCCAGCCGGGTCGCAAGCCGGGTGGGGTGCAGCAGCTCCTCGGGGAGAGAGCCTGGGTGCCCTCGAGCCAAGGTGCTGAGAGATGTAGAGCTGGCTGTTGGTAGGACTAGAGACGCTGACTCACACAGCAAACTTGTCACCCTGTGTACAGGCTCCGCGTGGAGTGGGCTGAGAGGCTGGCAGGAAGAAACAAGATGCTACAGAGGCCCCAGGAGGGGCCCACATCTTTCCACACCCAGGATAAGACCATGGCCTGAGGCCCATGAGTCTCCCCAGAGGCTGCATGAGCTTCCATGGGTCTGTGCACAAGAGTTCACGTGATACTTGGAGGCGGCCCAGACGTTGCTGAGCCAGCAATCAGGACAGCTGATTGCCCTGCACAGAATCCCAGGCCACACTGCTCTGTGGACTCACACAAGACCATTAAAGTGTGAGCCAACCGGACTGAAATGCTTCCTGTTACCTGCTTTCACACCCTTAAGTTTAACTCCTAGTAAACACTTTTCATCATAATAAGCCATAAAAATTAACAACTGCAATGCAATTGTTTGTGATTTGTCATTCTGTTTGAAATTCCAAGCACAATTTTATTTTCCTTTGATGAAAATGCTTAGTGATACTCACTAGACACTATGTTGAAAATGAACTATACAACTTGTAGGTTGGGATGGGAAGGAAAACTGGGAGAGTGGAGAAAGGAGTGACATTGTGCAGAAAAATGCACTTATCACGTGAAACTGTAACTCCTCTATACAGCACCATACTGATAACAATTAAAAAGTGAATACAAAAAAGAAAATACATACTAAAGTATGGACTTTAGGACAATACTGGATACTGCTTGAAGAGTTGTGGGTCAAAAAAATCCCTGACATATCTCATTGAGTATACAAAACACGTCAGAAAATCAAATGTTCTCATTTTCATAGTTGGGAAAGTTTCAATTTAGAAATCCAGGTATTTCCCAAGCACGCAGACACCATTAGAGTCATTCCAACTTTTGGCTCAGGTGTGTGAATGTGGCTGTGAGCTATGATATAAGGACCTGTGTGAGGATGGAGAGACGATCACTGCATAGAGATCAGGATGGATGGAGGGTGGAGAGATGATCACTGCACAGAGATCAGAATGGATGGAGGATGGAGAGACGATCACTGCATAGAGATCAGGATGGATGGAGGGTGGAGAGACGATCACTGCACAGAGATCAGGATGGGTGGAGGATGGAGAGATGATCACTGCACAGAGATCAGGATGGATAGAGAGTGGAGAGATGATCACTGCACAGAGATCAGGATGGGTGGAGGATGGAGAGATGATCACTGCATAGAGATCAGGATGGATGGAGGGTGGAGAGATGATCACTGCACAGAGATCAGGATGGATGGAGGATGGAGAGACGATCACTGCATAGAGATCAGGATGGATGGAGGGTGGAGAGATGATCACTGCACAGAGATCAGAATGGATGGAGGATGGAGAGACGATCACTGCACAGAGCTCAGGATGGATGGAGGGTGGAGAGACGATCACTGCACAGAGATCAGGATGGATGGAGGGTGGAGAGATGATCACTGCATAGAGATCAGGATGGATGGAGGATGGAGAGATCACTGCACAGAGATCAGGATGGATGGAGGATGGAGAGACGATCACTGCATAGAGATCAGGATGGATGGAGGGTGGAGAGATGATCACTGCACAGAGATCTGAGGGTCTGAAGGTGGAGGAGAGAGTGCACCTCTGCATGGGTTTGTGCAGTGGAGTCATTTGGGAGGAAGAGAGAATCATTCCTTTCTTCTGTGAAGGAAGGACTGATCAAGCCTGGTCTGGATTTCTTCATTGCCACCATCTCTCTCCTGGCTACTCTGACCCCAATTCCACAAACGCATGGGGCTTGGGCTTGTGCCTCACCTAGCCCCTTTTACTGTCCCACAGCCCCAAATGGGGCCGCATGAGCACAAGACCTTCACCTTGCGTCCTGAGAACCACCCATGGGAGCAGCCTGAGGGGAACCAACCAGAGGGGAGCAGCCTGAGGGGAGCCAACCAGAGGCAAGCAGCCTGAGGGGAACCAACCGGGAG
>NW_012267390.1:108136-109301 GCF_000151885.1 Dipodomys ordii
AGGGGAGCAGCAGGGGGGGCAAACCCCAGGGGAGCGAGCTGCAGGAGCCCCTTTCTCACCCCTGGCCAAGCCCGCTGATGTGCTGGCAGCTCTGCTGAGCTGACTGGGTCATTGTGTGGTTGGGGCTTGAATGCTGCAGGTAGAACCACAGCCAGCAGCTGCCCGTACCCTGGCGCGGCAGCTAGAGAAGAGAGAGGTTGGCCCACTGCCCCCATGCGTCACAGCGACTGCCTCCCCAGCTTGCTGGACCTCCGTGCCCAAGGCCCCGGCCCCAGGCCCAGCCAGAGACCTTGTCAGACCCTCTCACAGCAGCATGCTGAGTAGATCACCCAGGAAGACAATGCTAGGCTCCCCTTGCTGGTGGTAGTGTTGGCCGGGGAACAGAGGTGTTTCTCAAGAAAAGTTAACAAATAGTCCTCTAGCTTTCAACTGAGGGAAGAAGCAACAGCAGAACTTTCCGATGGGCTAGCTCTAAACAGCGATTTTGTGTCTAGCTGCACTGCGCAGGGAATCGCCTGGTGGGGCCGGCCTGGTCCGCCTGTCTGTCCGTCACCTCCCCTGGGTCTCTACAGCCCCCGTTTCCCTTTCTCTAGGGCTCTGGGTCTAACGGTCACCTGAGGTCTGGAAATGGACACAAAATGTCATCTTATGATTAACCGGCTGAGAGCACCTCAGGAAGGATGTGATGAAGGCAGGTGAACCCCCGGGGCTGCAGCAGCCATAAAGCCTGCAGCCCCCCACAGTCCCCCCACTGTCCCCCCACTGTCCCCACCCCCATCCACGCCCATCCGACCTTCCCGGGACCCGGGCAGGACCCTGGTAATGGGCCCCTCGGGTCCCTGCCACGCAGTGTACACCGAATACCACGCCTGCATTTGTTCACCCTTCCTCCAAAAAAAAGGCAAAACCAAACACCTCTACCAACGACAAGAACCGTGCTTGGCTGCTCGATCTTAAGTCATACCTGAGACCCAGAGATGTCCAAGATGGTGTGAAGTCGGCAGGAACGCGGCCCCTCCTCCTGTTTTCTTCCCAGGAGGGACTGCAGGCGCCCCTCCCTGTGTCTGTCCCCAGCACCTGCACTCGGGCAATGGACGCACTCCCTCCTCCGCTGAGGTCACTTCCGGGATGGCCCTGGCCTTGCCTCCTCCATGCCGTGAGCCGT
>NW_012267390.1:115631-116911 GCF_000151885.1 Dipodomys ordii
CCCCGCCTCTCCTACACATGCCCCGCCTCTCCTACACACGCCCCGCCTCTCCTACACACGCCCCGCCCCTCCTACACAGGCCCCGCCCTCTCCTTCACACTCCCATCTCACTAGGCGTCTATCTGCACGTTCAACTCCTGCAGAGCCAGCCGTTTTGGTTTTTCCCTTCCCCTGCATCCTTTGTACCCCTGCACCACCATCAGGGCAGGCCAGCCGTAGGCTCTCCCCCCTAAACTCTTTTCTGCCTGAAGCCTGTGGCTGTCTCCTTACAGATGGCTGAAGTGCTTTGCTTCTCACATAACAAATCCCCTTTCTCCTCACCATTTCCTGACTCCACATGTCAGGAATTGGAGCTTGGGGCCTAAAACTCCAATTTCCAGCTTTACTGGGACTTTACTGTTGCCTGGAACTGGCCTTGACCAGTAGCTTTCCCAAAGGAAACCCCAAAAAAGTGTGAATCCACATCTGACCTTGAGGCCAGCCGGAATGAGAGGAGAGGAAGTCATTACATTACGTGAACAAGCATCTAACAGGCCAGCCCCAAAAGTTAAACCCAGAAGGAAACTGAAAGAGCAAATAAGCATGCTTCCTTTTCAATGTGAGAAGGAAAGGAGGGGCCCTCTCTCTACCTAGTCCTTTGAAATGGCAAAAATCTGAGAACTCTTCAGCCTGAACTCTGAGCCTGGGCGCTGTCCCTCAGCTCTTCAGCTCAAGGCTAGCGCTCGACCAGTTGAGTCACAGCACTACTTCCGGCTTTTTTTTCTTTTTGCTTATGTGGTGCTAGAGGAATCGAACCCAGGGCCTCATGCATGCAAGGCAAGCGCTGTACCACTGAGCCACTTTCCCAGCCCGGAGTCTCCCAAGTTCTGTATGGTGGCAGGAAATGTTTCTCCTTCAAGTAAACTAAAATAAGTCCTTGTTAAAACTTCACCTGTGGGGCTGGGAAGGTGGCTCAGTGGTAGAGCGCTTGCCTTGCATACCCGAGGCCCTGGGTTCGATTCCTCAGCACCACATAAGCAAAAAGAAAAAAGCTGGAAGTGGTGCTGTGGCTCCAGGCCCAGAGTTCAGGCCCCACGACCAGAGGGGAAAAATAACTTCACCTGTGATACCCTTCTTTTTATGAGACACCCCAAAATGCTTTTCATGAAGACCTGTGGAAATGGGGACAATCCTCAGGGCCAGCATCCCAGGGCTGAGGTGCACAGGTTGGGCCGGGTTATGGCTGAGCCCTAAACTTGAGTAAGGCCTGGGTTTATCTCCAGCTCCATAAGAAAAAAAAA
>NW_012267390.1:136565-138100 GCF_000151885.1 Dipodomys ordii
CCCTGTGGGTGGCAGGGTCCCTGTGGGTGGCAGAGCCCCCCTGTGGGTGGCAGGGCACCCCTGTGGGTGGCAGAGCCCCCCTGTGGGTGGCAGGGCACCCCTGTGGGTGGCAGGGCCCCTGTGGGTGGCAGGGTCCCTGTGGGTGGCAGGGCACCCCTGTGGGTGGCAGGGTCCTTGTGGGTGGCAGGGTCCCTGTGGGTGGCAGGGTCCCCCTGTGGGTGGCAGAGCACCCCTGTGGGTGGCAGGGTCCCCCTGTGGGTGGCAGAGCACCCCTGTGGGTGGCAGGGCACCCCTGTGGGTGGCAGGGTCCCTGTGGGTGGCAGGGCCCCCCTGTGGGTGGCAGGGTCCCTGTGGGTGGCAGAGCCCCCCTGTGGGTGGCAGGGCCCCCCTGTGGGTGCAGCTGCGATCCCTGCACGCAGGCTCCTTGGAACAGCAGAGGACCCACCCATCCGAGGGCAGCACTGACCAGAGCCCCCGTTAGCAAAACCAGAGCGTCCCGGCCCGGGCTCCAGGCCCACCCACCTCTGGGAACAAGGCCAGGCTGACGTGTGCCTGGTGCCGATGCCACCACGCTCCGGCAGACTCACCATGCTCTAAGAGCCAGGCCAGCCTGGGCCGTGGCCAGCACCCCCACCCCGACTGCCCAGGACGCCTCCCAACCCCCGCAGCAAACCTGGAAAGCCCTTTGAGCTGGTACTGGAGCCCGTCGCTGTCCAGGTGCCCTGCAGCCAAGCCGCCCTGGGGGTGCAGGACCCAAATGTCCTGGGGCCTCCGCTCCGCCATCAGCTGGGAGAACACATCTGCCCACACGCCGGCCATGCTGTGCTGTGCTCGCAGTCAGGCTGAAGCTGCGTCTGCCGGACCCAAGGAGATGCCCACGCTGGCCAATGGGCAGCCTCCACCGCACAGGGTCTCCATGGCAACCAGCCCGTCTGGAGAGGGGCGGCAGCAGAGCCAGCCGCAGCAGCGCGGTGGCACTCCGGCGTCCAGCCTGGCCAGGCACAGGTGTGCTCACGCATCCTGTCCGCCCCCA
Source organism: Dipodomys ordii (assembly GCF_000151885.1). Taxonomy (NCBI): domain Eukaryota; kingdom Metazoa; phylum Chordata; class Mammalia; order Rodentia; family Heteromyidae; genus Dipodomys; species Dipodomys ordii. The sequence continues at coordinate 137,599 of NW_012267390.1, forward strand.
GGCAGCCCACCCCTGCTCCTCTCCATCCTTTGTCCCCAACCACCCACAGCCCCGCGTCCCCAGCACAGGGAAGCCCACGGCCTGATGAGTCCCACGGGGAGAGAGCAGCACTCAGCCCTCAAGCAGGGTCTGAGGCACCCAGCAGCCACAGCCACGCGTCGGGGTCCCTGGGGTCCCGGCACCTCTAAGGAGGGGAGCGTCCGCAGGGGACCGCGGAGGCCTCTGGGTCCTCCGGCTGGGCGCAGTCTGAGACCCAGGGCTGGCCCTGGTCCTGGTCCTGGCACTGGAGCCAGCCAGAGCACCAGTGCCACCTCCACTTCTGCCTCCCGCTGACAGTCCAGCAGTCCTTCCCCCACCCCGGCCACTGAGGAGGGGGTGCCCTGCCAGCAGCCCTTCCCCCACCCCGGCCACTGAGGAGGGGGTGCCCTGCCAGCAGCCCTTCCCCCGCCCCGGCCCACTGAGGAGGGGGTGCCCTGCCAGCAGCCCTTCCCCCGCCCCGGCC
>NW_012267390.1:138725-144557 GCF_000151885.1 Dipodomys ordii
TCCTGCCCACCCAGGGTCCTGGAAGGCCCCGGGGGTGTCGAGTGGCCCCACTCGCCCACCTCAGTATCTCTCCCTGCTCTCAGGTGCAGTGCTATTAATTTTGTCTCACTTTATTGGTGTTTGACACACAGAGAGAAGAGCTCAGAGCCACACACTCCTGTGAAGGAGACCACAGGGGGACCCGCGGCTGAGGCCGGAAGGAGGGATGGTTTCCCGGCCGCTGGGCCAGCAGGCCTGCAGGAGGGGCAGATGGACAGCAGGGGGCGGCCTTGGGCTCACTGCTGGTAAGTGCCCAGGTTCAGTCTATACACACACATCAGCCAGAAGATACAGATGATCAGGGACACGCAGATCCAGAAGTCCTCGGAGGCCTGGGCTCCTGACCGGCGAGACGACCTTCTAGAATGGAAGTCTTCCTCCCGGCGGGGACCGCAGCTGGACTTGCCAGACCTGGACCTCAGCCGCCTTCTCTTGTAGTGGTCGGAGGAGACGGCACCGACGCACTGGGGGGCGCTGGCAGAGGGGCCGGAGCCCCTGCCTGGCCAGAGGCTGAAGACCGAGAAGGGGACGCTGATGGCCCCCTCTCGAATGGAGAGGAGGCTGCGGGCGCTGTTCTCCAGAGCAGCGTCCCGGCCTGCAGCAGCCGGGCCCCGTCTGTCTCCCTTCTCTGTGGAGGAGTCCTTGTCAGCGCTGAAGGAGAAGGGGAAGGTGACCAGGCCCTCCTCGCTGCGGGCCCCGGGGCCGGAGGGGCTGCTCTCCGGAGGCGGGCGGTGGCCTCCCGCGGCGGGGCTCCGGCCGCCGTCCTCCTGCACCGCGTCCTTGGCGATGCTCAGGACAGGGGCCTTGCCTCTGAGGGTGTCCGCTAAGGTCGAGGGGAGGGCCAGGGCGCCCTCCCCACTGGCCGTGAGCCCAATGGTGTAGAACCCGGGGGACAGAGCTGTCTCAGGGACGGCAGGGCCGTTGCTGACGGAGATGGGGCCCTGACCCTTGGCCACGCCGACAGAGCTGGGCACAGAGTCCCGGCCTCCAAACAGAAAACCTCTGAGCTCAAAGGTCTTCACCATGTTGCCCAGAAAACTTTGGTCATGGAAGATGGGAGCTCTGACATTCACCAGGACCCCTCGGCCGCCGGGCCCGGCCGCGGAGCTCCCGGACAGGTAGATGGAGCCCCGGCCTATCACCGGCGGCCTGTTGCCACCAGCGGCCGGGACGGCGCCCTCGCCGGGGATGGCACAGCCAGGGCCGCGGCCGGCACCCACGAGGGTGAAGGGGACGATGACAGTGCAGGTGTCCTCGTTGAGGACAGCACTCTCCTCGGAGGAGGGGTCCTCGGAGAAGCCCACCACCAGCAGGGGTACAGTGAGGGGCCTGCGGCCATGACCCCCGGGGCCCGGGGCCGCGTGGCGGCTGCCGGAGGGGAGCAGCCGCTGGCCCTCGGCACGGGCGGAGGAGCTGTGTGGCACAGGCCCCCTTTGGAGGAAGCAGACCCCCCGATCGCAGGCCTCGCAGCAGCCCCCCGGGAAGGCCTCGGGGCGCCGCTCCGGGCCCGGGGTGTCCCCGTAGCACTTCTGTAGAATGTACAGGACCAGTTGGCCCAGGAAGGCCCGGACGTCCCCGGGGCTGACCTGGCATTCCCTGAGGGTGTCCGGGGGACACAGCTGGCACGGCTGGCCCTGCACACACATCCTCACCAGCCCCCGGCCCCCGGCGCCGTCCCACCGCACGTGGAACAGGATGTGCACGTGGGCCGAGCCCCAGGTCCACGGGCAACGGCCACACTGGAGCCTGCGGAGAGAAAGCAGACACATGAACACAGGGGAGGGACTGGAGCCGCTGTGGAGGCCCCACTGCTGGGCCCCTCGGCGCCGGGCTCGGCCTCCTGGCCCCTGGAGCCTCACCACCCCAGCCCACATCCCACACTCAAACCTCAAACCTCAACGCTCGTCTGCCAGCCAGCCAGGGCCAGGGCCCAGGCGGCCCAGCCCCTGCTCTCGCTGTTCACAGGCTTTGCCGCCCTGAGTCCCTTGTCTGCACATGCAAAGAGCAGATCTGCATCTCTGCACCTGCAGCACAGAGCATCAAAGGCTGGAAAGCAAATGCCTGCTCGTGGGTTTGGTGCCCGGCACACGGGTCCCCTGGGGCTTCCGCTGCCAGGTGACTCAGGAGGAGATGTGTCAGAGGTGGCCCTGGGGTCAGGCCCAGCCTGGACACAAGGATCTGTGGACCCCAGGTTCCCCACTGGTCCAGAGAAGAGGCGATGTGGCCAGTCAGGTAGCTCAGGCCCTCTCAGAACAGCACTGAGAGGTGACCCATGGTGGACACAGAGAGTGAGCCCATGTGAACTTTGCTGAGGTGAACGAGCCAGCCGTCCATTGAAACAAAACCCCCAAATTCAGGACCCCACAAGAAAGGAGCTGGAAGCCTAGCACCCAGCTCAAGACTGTCACCCTGGACACCCAGGAAAGCCAGACTGAGCAGACTAGCCTCCAATTAGCCAGCAAAATACTAGACTGAAGGCATTGCTCAAGTGGTAGAAAATCCCAGCTGTAAGCAAGAAAGCTGAGAGAGAGTGCGCGTCCCTGAGCTTCACCCCTGGAATCCAGAAAGGAGGAAGGGAGGGGAGGAGCAAGGCACCATGCCACGGGTCTGTGTTCCCGTCCTGTGCTCTTTCTCCCGGCTCATCTCCAGTCATCATGGCGTCGGAGAGCTGAATTGGTTAGTGGGTATTGTTTCTGTTCTTTCTTTCCTCTCTGGCCTGTTTCCTAACTGTGTGAAGGGTATTTGAGGGCTGCCGGCCTTTGTTACAATGGGCGGCCTGCAGGCTGCTAACTAAGTAATAAAGACCAAGATTCAACCTGTCACAATGCAGCTTCTCTGATAATTTACCTTACGACTCATGGCAGTTGACATTGGAAAGCAGAGCAACTGATCAAGTCAAGGTCAACAGCAAAACTATTGCTGCCAAGAAATACATGACTTTCACAGTCTAGCATGAAGGGTGTCTCTTTGTACTTTACAGAATTCATTTCTTTGATCCTTTTATAATATCTTTAAGTAGTTGTACACAGACTTTTTATGAAAAAGGAAAACCATCATCTCCTGGGTAATGCTCATTGTGATACCCTTGTAATCTACTCACAGCAATTTTTATTGTGGTCTATAATCAAATATCACTTGGAAAATAACTTGGTACAAATTGCTATAACTAAGGAAATTGAAGCTTATGAATTATATATGTGTTTGTGATTAAATGCAATTTATTGGAAAAAGAAACAAATTAAAAAAGCAAAATAAAAGAGGGAATAGAAGGGGAAAGAAAGGAAGGAAGAAAGAGAGAGAGAAAGAAAGAAAGAAACAAACAAACAAACAAACAAAGAGAAAGAGAAAAAAGGAAGGAAGGAAGGGAGGGAGGGAGGGCGGGCGGGGGAGGGAAGAGAACCACTGGGTGGTGGTGTCCTGGGCAGCCTCTGGCGATACTGGCCCTGTCCTCAGCTTCGCTGGAGGTGCTGCTGGTAAGAGGAAGATCAGCACAGGGAGACTCTCCACGCTGCCGCAGCGCCCCGGGCCGGGTGGCTGGCTGCCCCACGGCCGCTCTGGGTCCCCAAACACGTGGCCACTCCCTGAAGCATTGACATGGCTACACGTTCCAGAGCATCTATGTTCCCCATAGGCCCTGCTTTAGGGCTGTCCGGTGGAACTTTCTGGGTGGTGGATCTGCTCCACCCCACCTTAACAACACCCTTCAAGCTCAGGCGCTCACAGAGCACACAAGCTCGGTTTGTGCTAAGGACCTGGGCTTCTCTGGTATTGAGTGTAGCTGAGCCTCTCCCAGAAGCACGGGTGGTGGTGTAGGCCTCTGTGGCCGTGTGCTCAGGCCCCGGCGCCGTGGCAGCTCCAGGGCTGCGGGGCCTCTGCTCACCTTCCCTGGACTCAGAGGAGTCACAGGACCTGAGGAGGCCAGCGGCAGACCCTCACCTGCCCCCGGTGGGGGGTCCAGACCTGGAGGTGCCCACTGAGCCCGTGAGAGAAGCACTGGCAGCACCTAGAGGGCCTGGCTGGCCCGGCCGCGGGCAGCCCCCAGTGGCCAGCGGGGCGAAGGGCCTGAGGAGCCAGCTCCTCTGCACTGACCAGTGTTGTGGTCATGGAGCGGTCCTTGACCCCCCAGGCTGTGGTCTGGGGCCCTCCCCACCCAGCAGCCTGGCGGAGAGAGCCCCCCCGTCCCCCTCCTGCCCAGGCCTCAACAGCTGGAGCAGGGCCATCCTCTGGCTGGTCACTAAGGCTAGTGAAGTGACGGCTCCACCTGTGTGTGACACAGACCCCCTGTGTGTGACACAGAGCTCCTAGTGTGTGTGTGACACAGACCCCCTGTGTGTGACACGGGGCTCCTAGTGTGTGTGTGACACAGACCCCCTGTGTGTGACACGGGGCTCCTAGTGTGTGACACAGGCTCCACCTGTGTGTGACACAGACCCCCTGTGTGTGACACGGGGCTCCTAGTATGTGACACGGACCCCACCTGTGTGTGACACAGGCCCCACCTGTGTGTGACACAGAGCTCCTAGTGTGTGTGTGACACAGGGCTCTTAGTGTGTATGACACGGGGCTCCATGTGTGTGTGACACAGGCCCCACCTGTGTGTGACACAGGGCTCCTAGTGTGTGTGTGACACGGGGCTCCTAGTGTGTGACACAGGCCCCACCTGTGTGTGACACAGAGCACCTAGTGTGTGTGTGACACAGACCCCACCTGTGTGTGACACAGGCCCCCTATGTGTGACACAGACCCCACCTGTGTGTGACACAGAGCTCCTAGTGTGTGTGTGACACGGGGCTCCTAGTGTGTGACACAGGCCCCCTGTGTGTGACATGGGGCTCCTAGTGTGTGTGTGACACAGACCCCACCTGTGTGTGACACAGGCCCCCTATGTGTGACACGGGGCTCCTCGTGTGTGTGACACGGGGCTCCTCGTGTGTGTGACACAGGGCTCCTCGTGTGTGTGACACGGGGCTCCTAGTGTAACACGGGGCTCCTCGTGTGTGTGACACAGACCCCACCTGTGTGTGACACAGGCCCCACCTGTGTGTGACACGGGGCTCCATGTGTGTGTGACACGGGGCTCCATGTGTGTGTGACACGGGGCTCCTCGTGTGTGTGACACGGGGCTCCACGTGTGTGACACAGGGCTCCTCGTGTGTGTGACACAGGGCTCCTCATGTGTGTGACACAGGGCTCCACGTGTGTGTGACACAGGGCTCCACGTGTGTGACACAGGGCTCCTCGTGTGTGTGACACGGGGCTCCTCGCGTGTGTGACACGGGGCTCCTCGTGTGTGTGAAACGGGGCTCCTTGTGTGTGTGACACAGGCCCCACCTGTGTGTGACATGGAGCTCCACGTGTGTGTGACACGGGGCTCCACGTGTGTGTGACACAGGGCTCCTAGTGTGTGTGACACAGGGCTCCTAGTGTATGTGACACGGGGCTCCACGTGTGTATGACACGGGGCTCCACGTGTGTGACATAGGGCTCCTAGTGTGTGTGACACAGGCCCCACCTGTGGGTGGCAGGGTCCCTGTGGGTGGCAGGGTCCCTGTGGGTGGCAGGGTCCCTGTGGGTGGCAGGGTCCCCTGTGGGTGGCAGGGCACCCCTGTGGGTGGCAGGGCACCCCTGTGGGTGGCAGGGTCCCCCTGTGGGTGGCAGGACACCCCTGTGGGTGGCAGGGTCCCTGTGGGTGGCAGGGCACCCCTGTGGGTGGCAGGGTCCCTGTGGGTGGCAGGACACCCCTGTGGGTGGCAGGGTCCCTGTGGGTGGCAGGGTCCCCCTGTGGGTGGCAGG
>NW_012267390.1:146721-156608 GCF_000151885.1 Dipodomys ordii
GGGGGTGCCCTGCCAGCAGCCCTTCCCCCGCCCCGGCCCACTGAGGAGGGGGTGCCCTGCCAGCAGCCCTTCCCCCGCCCCGGCCCACTGAGGAGCCATTTTATGCCACAAGGTGTCCTGAGAAGGGCAGCTAGGGGCCTGGCTCCTTGGCGCTGGTGACGGCTGGAGTGACCCCGGTCATTACTCCATGACGTGTACCTGCCTCTGCTTCTTGTTCACGTGAGAATAACCCAACTGCCCCTTTTCTTGTCTGAGGTCCTTATTACCACCAGATGGCTATTGTCATCTTAGCTGATGTGCTAGGTTTGTGCCAAGGTCCTGGGCACCACATGTGGGATGCCACAGGCCCACCCCACGCGGGGCTCCCCCAGGGCCCCCAGAGGTGGGCCTCTCCTGCGGGCCCCGTGGTTTCTGTCTGCTTGGGAACCATCTTTCCCTCCAACCAGCAGCACTGGTTTGTGGCCCTGCTGCCTCTCCTCGAGAGCCACAGCCTGGCTCTGAGGGTTCTGAGTCTTTGTTTGTTTGGTTTTGGTTTTCAGGTTTTTGTTGTTGTTGTTGACAGGTCTGGGACTTGGACTCAAGGCTTTGGTGCTGTCCCTGAGTGTTTTTGCTCAAGACTAGTGCTCTACCACTTGAGCCACAACTCCATTTACAGCTTTTGGGTGACTGATTGGAGAGACATCCCTGTTCAGGCTTGAACCGTGGCCCTCGGAGGCGTTAGGACTGCAGGCGTGACCGCTGGGGCCCAACTCTGGCCCCGGGTCGGGGGAAGTTTGGAGCTGTGGGCCCCCGGCCTGGGAGGGAGTTTCGATGGGTGTGGGAGCACTGGAGAACCCGCGGTCCTCCTGACGCGCAGTCTCCCCAGCCCCACACAGGCTGCGAGAGCTGCCGGCGCCTCGGCCCTCCCCCCACGGTGCTGGGCAGAGCAGCGTCCTCCCCCTGGCCTGCCCGGGCAGGCACCACGGCTCCGTTTCTGGGCTCTGGGCTCTGTCCAGAGTTGGAGTGGGCTTGGGCAGCTGGCAGCAGGGTGGCCCTGAGAGTGGACCTCACGGCCAGAAAAGCCACTGCCGTGCCCCGTGGTCCAGTGGCCATCCCTCCACCCCCCCCCCGTCTGCTGGGCCCTGGCCAGGCCCTGGAAGGGGCAGTGTGAGCCAGTGTGAGCCAGTGTGAGCCAGTGTGAGCCCCGCCAGCTCCTCAGCCACGGGACCACTGCATCTGTGTGAGAAGGTACAGCACACACAGCACAGACACCAGCACCCACAGGCGCGCACACACACACACACACACACACACACACACACCTACACACATACGACACACATGCACATTGGAAAAGTCAGAATCATATGCACACTCCAACTACTAACCGCATTCTAGAACACTTAGTAAATGGGGTTGGAGGTAAAAATGACTGTTTTAAGGAACAAGTGTGTGATAATGTGTAGAAATGCCCCATTTAGGAACATTTAAATTCAGGTCTTAAGTTGGGCAGATAATTAACAGCTCTCCCTTTAACTTCTGGGAAATGTTTCAGAGGCACAGAAAGTTTTTATCTGTAAACCTTATTAACCGTTTCCTGTTCCAACCTCGCAAGCAGCGGTGAGCCAGACTGCCACCACACGGAGCCGCCCAGTCCACGCCCCGCAGGCTCTGGGTCAGCACGCAGTCCTCTCGGGACGAGCCCTCTGCTTCCTGCACCTCCTTGGCCCTGTCCCCGCGGGACGGAAACTTCCTGCTGCTGTCAGAGCGTGGGCTCCCCCACACACACTTTCCACTCCTGCCGTCTGGCCTGCCACAGCCTCAAGGCCCAGGCCCTGCAGACAAGCACTTCCCTTTCCAGCAGGAAGGGAAGCCAGCCCATAGGCTTCGTCACTGAGAATGTGGGGCCCAGGCTCCAGAAATGCAGGACAGCATGACCACAGCTGCAAGGTGAAAACTGATGCCCACGCCAGCCCCACACACCAACATCCAAAATGGGTCTGCTCAAAAACCCAAAACTGGAACCCACCAGAATGCACCTGGCCAGGGAACAGCTAAACAAACAGGATGCCTCGTGCTCACAACAGACCTGGGGGCCACGGGAGACAGAGACCACGGGTAGCCGTGCCATGTGGACAGACCATGTGGGCAGACATGGATAGCAGCAGGTGTGGACAGACCACGGGGCGCAGTACATATGGACAGACTCCAGGTGGCAGTATACGTGGACAGACCCCAGGATACAGTACACGTGGACAGACCCCGGGGCGCAGTACACGTGGACAGACCCCAGGACGCAGTACACGTGGACAGACCCCAGGATGCAGTACACGTGGACAGACCCCAGGACGCAGTACATGTGGACAAACCCCGGGGTACAGTACACGTGGATAGACCCCAGGACACAGTACACATGGACAGACCCCAGGATGCAGTACACGTGGATAGACCCCAGGACACAGTACACGTGGACAGACCCCAGGACACAGTACACGTGGACAGACCACAGGACACAGTACACGTGGACAGACCCCAGGATGCAGTACACGTGGACAGACCCTGGAACGCAGTACACATGGACAGACCACAGGACGCAGTACATGTGGACAGACCCCAGGGTACAGTACACGTGGACAGACCCCAAGACACAATACATATGGACAAACCCCAGGACACAGTACACGTGGACAGACCACAGGGTGCAGTACACGTGGACAGACCACAGGACACAGTACACGTGGACAGACCACAGGATGCAGTACACGTGGACAGACCACAGGATGCAGTACACGTGGACAGACCACAGGACGCAGTACACATGGACAGACCACAGGATGCAGTACACGTGGACAGACCCCAGGGCACAGTACATGTGGACAGACCACAGGACACAGTACACGTGGACAGACCACAGGGCGCAGTACACATGGACAGACCACAGGACACAGTACACATGGACAGATCATGGGGTGCAGTACACGTGGACAGACCCCAGGGCACAGTACATGTGGACAGAGCACAGGACGCAGTACACGTGGCAAGTCCAATGTTGGGTTGGCCGCTGTGTCACACTGCGGTGTGTGATGCACCTGCATTAGGCCACAGCCTGGCAGCCTGTCCCCTGGGGTGACAGTGCACAGGCAATGTGCTCACCCAGGCTCTGGGTCACTGAACGAAGCCTCCCTTGCTGGCACATCCTGTGCTGGGTCGTGAGGAGAAACGAGCAAAGGAGCAGCGTCTGCCTCCGCATCTCAGAAGGCCTGACCCCGTGGCCAGCCCGGCTCCACGCGGGCCCCCTCTGGCCGTGACCCCTGCTAGGAAGTAGGGTCAGGAAGGCTAACGGCCCTCCAGCCCAGCATCTTCCTCTTTATCGAAGAGGGCTAGGGTGCCAACAGGGTGTATATGAGTGCTGACATTGTGTGTGTGTGGTGGGGAATTGTGGGAGTTGTGCTTATGTGTGTTGGAACTGTGCGTGCTGGCATTGTGGCTTGTGGGTGTGTTCAGCAGTGTGTGAGGGCTATGTGTGTTGAGGATAGCGTTGCTGGGCTCCCATGTGTTGGGGGTGCCCTGTTCTGGGGTGGTATGTATGTCACGGCCTGTGCGTGTCTGGGGAGGCTGTGTTGAGAGGTGTGTGCTGGGGGAACATGGCTGAGAGTGTGGTGTCAGGGTGCAGCTCGCCTACCCCAGGCCTGGACAGCCATTCCTCCATCTCTAGGCTCCTATTCTGGACGCCAGAAGTCCCCAGACCCTCCCTGGGCCACGTGTCCTTCAGAAGGTTCCGGGAGCCACACAAGCCTCCATCAGAATCCTCATCCTACTGCTCATAAGCTTTGTGAGCCTTGGCACACCACCCAGTCCCTGCCCAGGTAGGAAGAGGGGTGGGGGAGGGAAGAGGAGAGAGAAGGCAGAGGTGCAGAGGAGGGGGGCACAAGCAGAGGCCCCTCCCTCCCTCCCCACACAGGCCTGGAGCCAGACATCTTCCCACCCAGGCAACCACACCTCCAGTCCTCAGTGGAGAGCTTTGTCCACACAGAGCACCGAGCACTGGGGTTGGTCCCACAGGAGGATGGGGACCAACAGTAAACCCCAGACAAAGAGTAGAGGAGTGACTGAGTGGGTTCTGTCCAGAGTCAGCCCCCAGCCAGTCACAGCTCCCAGCCAATCCCAGCCCTCCTGCCTGTGGCCTCCTGGCCAATCCCAGCCCTGCTGCCTGGTCCAGTAGCAGGACAGGCTGACCTGCCGCTCTGGGAGCCGCCGCTCCCTGGGAGGCCATGCAGGGCAGGCCTGCAGTGTGGCTCCTCTGCTGGGTCTGGGCAAGGGGAACCCCCAGTCCTCCCTACACCCCGACCCCAGGCTGAGACTTGAGAACAGCAGCGAAGCACCTGCTGAGCAAGCGCCCTGTGGCCCTCGCCGGCAGCCGCTGACGCTCTTTTTCCACGGTGTTCGGTAACGTTTCCTTCCAGCCCAGCCTGGCTCCCCCTGAGGCACAGCCAGGCAGTTTCCAGCCCTGCTGGTTATTTTAGGGTGCTGCGACCCACACATATCATCACTAATATCAGCAGTTTCATTTTTCCTGTTTTCCATTCATCATGGTCAAAGCTTAGAGTATAACACCATGAAACAACCAGAGCTCGCCACAAGTAACGAGGCGGGGAGCGGGGAGGAGGCCAGGCTGGCCTCACCCCAACCCAGGGCGCAGAGGGCAGGAAATCAGCCATCCACGGAGGCTGAAGAAAGGTCTGGAAAGAACTGACTGAGAGGTGTGCAGCAAGGCAAAGGGGAAGTCAGCCAGGAAGAGAGGGCAGATGAGAAAAACCCAAGGCCACTGTGCAACAGAGAGAGAGGCCAGAGCCCTGGGCATGACCAGAAAAAGGGTTTCGCCCCAGAGAAGGTTCGGGGTTCAAGGCCTCACGTCTAGGCCCCTGGGCTAGGAAAGAGCACGTCCCCAACCCCCCAGGCTGGGTGCCGGGGCCTGCTGCCCACCAGCTGGCCTCCCCTGTCCAGCAGGCCAAGTGCTGGAGCGGGCACCTGACCCCAGGCATGCAGGGGGGGCAGACGGCCAGCTTTGCTGCTCCTCCTGGAGCTCTGGGGCTCCGGCCTGCACCTGTCCATCTGCACAGGGTAGGGTGGGTCCCACCGGCCGAGCCCAGAGAGAGGGGCAGAACCCTCTCCCAGCCCCCAAAGAAAGGACCAAAACATCCCAGTGTCCAGGGGAGAGGCCTGAGGTACAGACTCCCCACAGTGAGGGGCAAAGCGCTGACTCCCCCACCCACGCCTGCTCTTCCTCCTCCCCCTCCTCCTCCCCTTCCTCTTTTCCTGCTCCTCCCCCTCTTCCTCCCTCTCTACTCTCTTCTCATTCCCGCCCCTTCCAGCTCCCCACACCCTCCCGTCCTCTCAGGGCCCACCCCTGTGGAGGTGGAGGAAGAGGGAGGGGTCTATGGTGGCCGCCTCCTCCCAACCTGACCCTGCCTGCCAGTTTCCTTTCCACTGCCACCTTTGCTCAAGGAAGCGGCCACCGTGGGTGAGTGCAGCTGAAGCTGGGCATGCGGGTGCCCTGGCCGCTGGCCTGGGCCGTGCTGCAGCTGGGCTGGTGGCCCGGGTGGCTTCTAGGTACGTGAGCTCCTGGGGGCGCGGGCTGGGCTGGGGTGTGGGTGTTGACCGCGGAGTCCGGCTTGGAGGGACCTCCTGCCCTCCGGCTCTGTCCCTGGGAGGGCCAGTCCTCTGGGCACCCAGGCCAGTCCTTGGCCCTGCCCTGTGTGGTTCTGGCAGGCAGGGTGCCTCTCTGTTCTCTGGGCCCACTGGCCTCTGCTCTTGAGCAGGGAGGACTTTGGTCCCAGCTCAGCTGGTCCTTGGCGCCCAGCTGGGCCGAGGTGTCCAGCCAGTGTCCCCCTCTGGAGAGGCCGGAGCTCCGGCCTCGCCGTGGTGTGTGGGCCTGCGTGGAGGCTGTGCTGGCCGGGCCCTGGGGCTCACCTGAGTCTTCCTCACACGAATGTCTCCCCAGCCCGTCCTGAGCTCAGCGTACGCCTTGCTCCTGACTCTGGACGACCCAGGCTCCGTGTGAGGGGAGGCCAGGGTCCGACCTGGGGGCCCCCAGGGCCGCCCACTGCCAGCTCCAGGGACACCTGTGACCTGAGCAGCTCCCAGTGCTCCCCCTCTCCACCCTGGACTCTCGGCCCTGAGGATCCGGGCCTGGGCCTAGGCGTGTGTGTGTGTGTGTGTGTGTGTGTGTGCATGTGCATGTGTGTGTGCACGTGTGTGCGTGTGTGCATGCATGTGTGCATGTGCGTGTATGTGTTGTGTGTGCATGAGTGCGTGTGTGTTGTGTGTGCGTGCATGCGTGTGTGTGCGTGTGTGTGCATGCATGTGTGTTGTGTTGTGTGCATGTGTGTGTGTGTTGTGTGTTGTGTGTGTTGTGTTGTGCGTGCATGTGTGTGTTGTGTGTGTTGTGTATGTGTGTGTTGTGTGTGTGCGTGCATGTGTGTGTTGTGTATGTGTGTTGTGTGTGTGTGCATGTGTGTGTTGTGTGTTGTGTGTGTTGTGTGCGTGTGTGCGTGTGTGCGTGTGTGGTGTGTGTGTGCATGTGTGCGTGCATGTGTGTGTTGTGTGTGTGTTGTGTATGTGTGTTGTGTGTGTGCGTGCATGTGTGTGTTGTGTGTTGTGTGTGTGCGTGCATGTGTGTGTATGTGTGTGTTGTGTATGTGTGTGTTGTGTGTGCGTGCATGTGTGTGTGTTGTGTGTTGTGTGTGTTGTGTGCATGTGTGGTGTGTGTGTGTGTGGTATGTGTGTGTGCGTGCATATGTGTTGTGTGTGTGTGTGTGTGTGTGTGTGTTGTGTTGGAGCGACGGGTGTGGAAGGGCCCACACAGGCGACCCCCATTCGGGGCAGGGCAGTCCTCAGGCCCGCGCCCCGGGGCTCTCCCTCCAGCCGCTGCCGCCACTCCCCGCAGCAGCGGGCGGTGGCCTGGCGGGGAGCATCCCCATCGGGACCCCTGGTGGAAGGCTTGTGGTTGGTCTCTGAAACAGTGGTCCCAGGACTGTAGCTAAGATACCCGTGAGGGGCGCGTCACGGTCCCTGGCCGAGGCTGGCAGTACCGGGGCACCGTACTGAAGCCCACGGGTCACCCGAGGCGCAGTGAGGAAGCGAGGGGGTGAGGCTGATGCCTCCAGCCTCCAGCGCGGCCTGAGCGGGAGGAATCTTCCGTGTGGCACCCCGTCCCGGCCCCCGCCCCGCACTCCACGGAGACCCTTTGTGGAGGCCAGGTCCTGCTCTCTGCTCGTCTTGGGCACCCCCAGCCCTGCCCACTATGGGTCTCAGGACGTACCTTTTTTCACCTTCGTTTACTCACCGTGTGGACTGGGCCGGTCTGGGCCTGACCCCTCTTGCTCTGTATGCATGTGACAAGGGGGGGGTGTCTCCACACAGCCCAGGCTGGTCCCAAACGCGAGCTGGCCCCTGAGCACTGCAGAGCAGGTAGGGCCACCGTGGCCGTGCACACTAGACCTTTGCTCTGGCCTTGCACCCTGGGCTTGGAAGACAAGAATTTGTCATCTCGGGGTCTGGAGGCAGCCAGTCCCAAGCTGGCTTGTCCTTTGCTCCACCTGCAGCAAAGGAGCCGGGCTGCCCTCCGGCCTGGGTGCTGGCCACTTCAGGCCCTTTGCATTTAAAAGCGTTCCTCCCACCCGGCCTTGGTCCCAATGAGCGTGGTGAGGGTCCACACTTCTGTGTTCAGCAAGGTGTCCATCCTTCTAGGTGGCATGAAGGGCCACATTGCATCCCAACTCCTAGTAAGGACAGGGCTCCGTGTGTGCTCAGGGCACACTTGGCACACACTCCTAGTAAGGACAGGGCTCTGTGTGTGCTCACACACTTGGCACACAATCCTAGTAAGGGCAGGGCTCCGTGTGTGCTCAGACACACTTGGCACACACTCCTAGTAAGGGAAGGGCTCCGTGTGTGCTCAGACACACTTGGCACACACTCCTAGTAAGGACAGGGCTCCGTGTGTGTTCAGGGCACACTTGGCACACACTCCTAGTAAGGGCAGGGCTCCGTGTGTGCTCAGACACACTTGGCACACACTCCTAGTAAGGACTGGGCTCTGTGTGTGCTCAGGGCACACTTGGCACACACTCCTAGTAAGGACTGGGCTCTGTGTGTGCTCAGGGCACACCTGGCACACACTCCTAGTATGGCTGGTACTCCGTGCATGCTCGGAGTACTCGTGGTACTAGCATTTCCCATCCCCGCACACATCCTGTTGAGGTGTGGCACTGCTTGAGCGTCACGACAGACCCTTGGGACCTGTGCCCTCTCCCCTGACACGTGCGTGCAGCACCACGCCTTTCCTCATACTAAGGGACAATATCCAGGTCCTGAGTTCAAGTTCCGTTACCAACACGCACACAAAGTGTCTTCTTCAAGCCAGGTGCTGGTGGTTTACCGCTGTGATCCTACTCTCTTGGGCAGTTGAGAACAGGAGAACTGTGGTTCTAGGTCAGCGTAGGCAGAAAAGTATGAGACTCCATCTCCACAGAGAGAGCCTAGAGCTGGTGTCATGAGTCTGGGATCTCAGTAATAACAGGCGCCCTAACGTGGGCAGCTCAGTGCAGGCATGTGCGAGCAGGAGGCAAGAGTACCCTAAAGATGAGCGGGAAACAGAGGAACGGAGGTCTGGCTCAGTGTCCTGTATGCCTGCATAGGGACTGAGGCTTGGAGTTCAACCCCACACCATCACCATCATCATCACCATCACCATCATCACCATCACCATCAGTATCACCATCACCATCACCATCATCACCATCACACACACACACACACGCGTGCACACACACACACACACACGCACGCACTCCTAATGCCCTAACCCTGGAGGCTGAGCAGGGTCTCCAGCTCCTGGCTACATGCTGAGACCCTGTCCTACAAACCAGACCTCTGAGTGGCCCTGTGTTTTCTGACCACACCAATTTCCTGCACAGGCACATAAGGCACTTCTCTGACTCCAGTCTGTCCCTGTAGCCACAGGCATCCCAGTGTGGGAAAAGCCCAGGGTGCGCCTGAGGCCCTGCCCGTCCTCCGGGAGGGCTAGGCACCTCTTCTTTTTGCTGAGCCCCTCGGCCACATGGCTCCCACCTGGCCCAGGCTGATTCCAGGGTCTCCCCCCAAGGCCATGTGCTCTACCTGGCAGGCCAAAGGCTCCTCTGACCTGGCTTCCCCTCCTGGAGCCCTGAGAGAAAGCCTGGGAGACCGCAGCACAGACTCTGGAGGATTAGGACCAGAGCCCCAGCCTTGGGTCTCAGTAAAGTCACGGCCGCCGGCAAGTGCTTAGAGCAGGCTGCGGGGACTGGGGGGCACTGGGAGGGTAGGCCGAGCCTCCTCCTCACAGCTGGTGGTCTTGTCCTCCTCAGAGTCCCCGGAGAGGCCCTGGAGCCCCCCCACCTTCTCCCCAGCGCAGCTCACGGTGTCCGAGGGGGCTGACGCCACCTTCACCTGCAGCTTCTCCAACTGGTCCGAGAACCTAGTGTTGAACTGGTACCGCTTGGAGCCCAACAACCAGACAAAGAAGCTGGCGGCCTTCCACAAGGGCCAGAGCCAGCCGGGCCCGGACCCCCGCTTCCAGGTGTGGCAGCTGCCCAGCAGGAGCGACTTCCACATGCGCATCCTGGCCACCCAGCGCAAGGACAGCGGCGGCTACCTGTGCGGCGCCATCTCCCTCGCCCCGCGGGTGCACATTAAGGAGAGCCCGGGCGCAGAGCTCACGGTGACAGGTGTGGGCGGTGGGCACGGTGGGCGCCCCAGCGCCAGCTCCTCCCCTGCGGGAGCACCCAGTCCCACGCACCCGGGGGGAAACTAGGCCGGGGGGGGCTGCCTCCAAAAGCACATGGGCTCAAAGGCGTTTGCGAGGGGCT
>NW_012267390.1:157138-160748 GCF_000151885.1 Dipodomys ordii
GTGGCGGTGGGGGGCGGGGCGGTGGTGGTGTGGGGCAGTGGCAGTGGCGGTGCGATGGCAGGTCTCAGGCCTGGAGAAGGCGGGGCGGCGGCTCTGAGGGATGCATCGCCGCATCGCCGCTGATCCCGATCGTTGTGACCCTCCAGAGAGAGTCTCGGAGCCCCCCACGCCGCGCCCGAGCCCCACCCCCAGGCCAGGAGGCCAGTTTCAAGGCCTCATTGTTGGTGTCACAAGCGTCCTGGTGGGCGTCCCAGTGCTGCTGCTGCTCGCCTGGGTCCTGGCTGCTGTTTGCTCCAGGAACACGCCAGGTAAGTCCACTCGTGCGTGCGTGTGCATGCTCACGCACACACACACACCCCTCACACTCACCACCCGAGGATCTGCCATCTACATACAAACACCCCAACCCCAGGAGGGTGTGACCCGCAGGCACCCACAGGCAGGGCCCCGGCTAAGCCCCACCTGGGGAGAGCAGCTGGTCCTCCGCCCCTCGATTCACTGTGTGTTTCTCTGCAGAGGCCAGAAGAGCTGAAAGCAAGGTGCAGCCCCTGGTAAGTACGGCCCTTCCCGAGTGACCGCCACCCTCTGCCTCTCAGTACAGACAGAACTTGGCCATGGCCTGCCTGGGGGTGGCCAAGGACCGACCCTGCTCCCCACCAGTGCCCGCCGCTAGCTGGCGGCATCAGTGAGCTGGTGGTGAGCAACCGGCTCAGCCGTCTTACGCCCGGCAGCACAGGAGAGGCACATTGGGAATCCAGGGACGGCTTGGAGGTGGAGAGTGAGCCAGCGGGAGGGGTAGCCCTGGGGTTGATGGCTGAGGTGCATCTACTCTATCAAAGGCCTCCAGCCGGAGATGGGGTCACAGAGTGTGGGCTCGACCGGGCGGGGGTCCAGGTTGTGGAGACCCGGCCCGCTGCTCAGAGCTGACTCCTCCTTTCTCCCCTCCCAAAGAAGGCAGACCCATCGGCAGTGCCAGTGTTCACTGTGGCCTACGGAGAGCTAGACTTCCAACGGAGAGAGGAGAGCCCAGAGCCCCCCGCCTCCGCCTCCTGTGTGCACACCGAGTATGCCACGGTGGTCTTCCCTGGTGGGCCAGGCAACTCAGCCCACCGCAGAGGCTCTGCGGACGGCCCTCAGGGTCCCCGGCCCGCACCGCATGAGGAGGGACACTGCTCCTGGCCCCTCTGACCAGCTCCTCAGCCAGCAGGGCCCTGCTCCCTGCCCCCGGGCAACACACAGAGAGGCACACTCTGCCCCAGGGCCCAGCGTCCCTCCAGGCCTGGGGTGCTCTCGCAGTGCTCACAGCAAGCTGGGAGCAGCAGGTGTCCTGTGTCTGACACTGAGGGCTGGACACAGCCCCAGGCTTTGTTCCAAGGGGTTGGAGTGGCTGAGCCCAGCCCCCGAGCCTGGGGCCTGATCCACTCCTCCGACGCAGGGCAATGGGGTTGGGCTGGAGCCTGCCTGGGGGCTGACCCCGTGAGGCATCCTCAGAGCAAGAAGACTTGGGTGCGCACAGTGGATGCCTGTGGCTGCTCTCCAGAGGCGCTCCAAGTGGACGTTCACATCCCAGGCCTGGAGAGATTTCAGCGAAGGCCAGACGGCTCTCAGTGGCGGGAGATGGAGGTGTACGGCCATCCACCAGGCCAGCCCTCCGGGCCCCTCAGTCCTTCATACCTGCCCCCGGCTCTGCCCTCTGCACAGGGAGCTGAGGCGTGATGGCGGAATGAGGTAAATAAGACGCACTCACAGCGCTGGAAGGCCAGGGCGGGCCTCGTGATGATGCGCGGGAGCCATGGCAAGAAACGGCCAGACAGACTCACAGAGGCCCCCAAAGAGGAACTTAGCGCACAAGGGTTGTGGCACCCTACTCTACTCTGGGCGTGGGCCCAGCGCCGACTTTTTTTTTTTTTTGACAAGCAGATATTTGGCGTCTGTATTCTGCTTCTGTATTTTGCTTGGCTTGCAAAGGAGCGTTGGAAAGACTCCATTTACAGGACACCACTCTGGGGTATAAAAACCCCACCTGTGGCTATTCAGGGCCCTCCTGGGTTCCTGATGCCTAAGAGTCACCCCAGCCAGTTATAGCTGGCTATTGACAAATTTCCTTTTACTAATAAATTTCCTTACAATCAAGATTGGGTTTTTGAGTCGATGGTCTGTGTCCTGGGGGTTTTTCAACTCGTTGCAATGGGAGTGACTAGCTAAAGCCCACCCACCTCTGGGACTGGCCCCCTGGCCTCCCACCCCAAGAAGGAGCGGTGGGGACAAGAAGGCTGGCTGGGCAGGTCCAAGCTGCGTCTGTCCTGGGCATGGGTATGTGCAGATGCCACACTGACTACTGGCCGCCTGGAAGCCCCGCTCTCGGTCCCTATTCACCGCGCCTGGGTCCCTCACCTGAGGACAAGAGGTTCCGTTGTCCCCTCGGCAGAATTCACCTTGGGCACGCAGGCAGAGCTCGGGCTGACACTGGCATCTCTGGGGTCAGGGCTCATGCGCCCCTTCCCTTCGGTTTGATAGGTGGTGAAGGCCATGAAGAGTCCAGTGCCCTCCCGGAGTCTGTGCGGGTGCAGGGCAGCAGCGCCAGCCCCACTGCAGACGGTGTGGGCCCAGCCTTCGAAGGCCTTGAGTCAGCGCGCGCTGGGCCAGACGCTGTCACGTCTGCCCTACAGTCCTGCACACTCACACAGAGCCTCCCGACAGGCCTGCGCACCCACACACAGCCTCCCGACAGTCCTGCGCACCCACACACAGCCTCCCGACGGGCCTGCGCACCCACACACAGCCTCCCGACGGGCCTGCGCACCCACACACAGCCTCCCGACGGGCCTGCGCATTCACACACAGCCTCCCAGAGCAGAGGCCTCCACGTGGGGCAGGGGCGGGGAGGCCATGTTCCCCCTAGCACCTCCCAGCCCTTAGCCCGCAGACCCCAAGCCTCCTGTGCACAGCTGAGCCTCGTGCCTTTCCACTCGGTTGAGGTCCTGTCTGCCCAGCTGGGAATCCTCCAGGCAGCATTTTCTGGTGCCTGGGGCCAGGCTGTCAGTAAGGTGGGCCAGCCGCTCCGGCAGTGCACTCGGGGCTGTGTGTCCAGCAGGGTGCGGGGTCCTGCGGGCCTCCCCAGACACAGGTCAGCTGTGTGTCCAGCGGGGTGCGGGGTCCTGCGGGCCGCCCCAGGCACAGGTCAGCTGTGTGTCCAGCAGGGTGCGGGGTCCTGCGGGCCGCCCCAGGCACAGGTCAGCTGTGTGTCCAGCGGGGTGCGGGGTCCTGCGGGCCTCCCCAGGCACAGGTCAGCTGTATGTCCAGTGGAGTGCGGGGTCCTGCGGGCCTCCCCAGACACAGGTCAGCTGTGTGTCCAGCAGGGTGCGGGGTCCTGCGGGCCTCCCCAGGCACAGGTCAGCAGTGTGTCCAGCAGGGTGCGGGGTCCTGAGGGCCTCCCCAGGCACAGGTCAGCTGTGTGTCCAGCGGGGTGTGGGGTCCTGCGGGCCGCCCCAGGCACAGGTCAGCTGTATGTCCAACGGGGTGCGGGGTCCTGCGGGCCTCCCCAGGCACAGGTCAGCTGTGTGTCCAGCGGGGTGCGGGGTCCTGCGGGCCGCCCCAGACACAGGTCAGC
>NW_012267390.1:161358-169706 GCF_000151885.1 Dipodomys ordii
CCCCAGGCACTGGTCAGGGCTGTTCTGGACAGCCACTCACCCGAGGAAGGGACATACCTGCTCCAAGTCCATCCCAGGGAGAGACAGGTGGACAGCCCTGCCCAGCCCTCCCCCAAGGGAGCCACTGCTGCTGCCTGCTCTCCTGATCCCTTGCTCTGAGTCCATCCGAGAGAGGTGAGTAGAGCCCCACACCCCAGCAAGGTGGGCACCATAGAAGGTCCCAGGATTCTGCAGAGGACCTGGGCTGAGAAGCCAATTGGCCCTGTGGAAAACCAGCACAATCAGCAGACAGGCGGCTAGTGACCAGAGACCATTTCCTGTGTTCACACAATGCAGTTGAAAGGTGAGTGGGATAGAAGAGTGTGCAAAGGGGCTGGGAAGGTGGCTCAGTGGTAGAGCGCTTGCCTTGCATGCCTGAGGCCCTGGGTTCGATTCCTCAGCACCACATAAGCAAAAAGAAAAAGCCAGAAGTGGCGCTGAGATTCAAGTGGTAGAGCGCTATCCTTGAGCTGAAGAGCTGAGGGACAGTGCCCAGGCCCAGAGTCCAGGCCCCATGACCAGACCCCCCCCAAAAAAAAGAACAGTGTGCAAAGCTCCCTCAGGAGCAGCTGCACACAGTACACATGGTCTCTCCACGGGACGTGTGTGGCTCTGGTCATGGACATGGTCTCTCCACGGGACGTGTGTGGCTCTGGTCGTGGACATGGTCTCTCCACGGGACGTGTGTGGCTCTGGACATGGACATGGACATTTTTCTCAATCAGTTTAACAACCCAGCATCACCCCAAATAAAACCTCCACCTCTAGAAGTATGACATCCATTTACCAAAGTGAACAACAAATTACCAAGAAAACCATGACAAAGAAGAGAAAGCTTCACTGGTGGGCCAGGAGATGAGGAGCAGCAGGTGTGGGTGGAGCTGAGGAGGTGAGGAGCAGCAGGTGTGGGTGGAGCTGAGGAGGTGAGGAGCAGCAGGTGTGGGTGGAGCTGAGGAGGTGAGGAGCAGCAGGTGTGGGTGGAGCTGAGGAGGTAAGGAGCAGCAGGTGTGGGTAGAGCTGAGGAGCAGCAGGTGTGGGTGGAGCTGAGGAGCTGAGGAGCAGCAGGTGTGGGTGGAGCTGAGGAGGTGAGGAGCAGCAGGTGTGGGTGGAGCTGAGGAGGTGAGGAGCAGCAGGTGTGGGTGGAGCTGAGGAGCAGCAGGTGTGGGTGGAGCTGAGGAGGTGAGGAGCAGCAGGTGTGGGTGGAGCTGAGGAGCTGAGGAGCAGCAGGTGTGGGTGGAGCTGAGGAGGTGAGGAGCAGCAGGTGTGGGTGGAGCTGAGGAGCTGAGGAGCAGCAGGTGTGGGTGGAGCTGAGGAGCAGCAGGTGTGGGTGGAGCTGAGGAGGTGAGGAGCAGCAGGTGTGGGTGGAGCTGAGGTGAGGAGCAGCAGGTGTGGGTGGAGCTGAGGAGCAGCAGGCTCAGGCCGGAGGTGAGGAAGTGGACCGCCCACTGAGGCTGTGCAGACTGGCAAGGCACCGTGGAGGTATACATGTGTGTACTGCAAACACGCGTGTGTGCATTGTGTGGCATCCATGTGTGCATGTGAGCACAGCACATGTGTGGTGTGTGTGCTCGCATCACACATGTTTGTGCAGGTGTGTGCAGCCGGTGTATTTGTGTCACATTCGTATTATATGTGTGTGTGAACACATTTCTTAAACAGCGCACAGTGCAAGGACATGGCAAGAGTTCTCCTAGGCCAACACTGGGGCTGGGCTGGGGCTAATCCTGTGTGTGGCTGAGAAATGCCAGGCCGGGAGCCGTGGGTGCCGCCTGAAGTCAGGAGCCTGTGTCCTTCACCCCATCCCCCATGCCAACCACCCAGGCGACATGACCGAGGGGGCGGGAACGGGGCCCGCGCGGGCCTGTGCCCACAGCCCGCAAGTCCCCCATGTTCACTACTGTTTAAGTGCCCAGAGTGCGACTTCCTGTCCCCAAAAGGAAGGGGACAGTGCAGGGCTGGGTCAAAACGATTCGCACACTCAGAATGTGTGTAAAAGGAGAGCTCAAATCAATACCAGAGAGAGATACAGAGAGGACACAGAGAGAGAAAGACAGACAGAAACAGACAGGCAGGACGTGGCAGAGGTGAAGCTCTGGGAGGAGGAAGTATCTTGGCCACCAGCCGGGGACCAGGCGTCTACGTAGTGGAGCCAGACTAGCCACCACCAACTGGCAGCTCAGAAAAGAGCAGAGCGAGCAGGGACAGTCAGCACTGTGCACCCGCCTTCCCGGAACGGACGCCCACAGCACTCTGCTCACTTTTTCCGTCGCTCACATGTGCCGGGGCCTGCTGGGGCAGAGCCCTCCCCTCCCCCAGCCGACCGGCCCAGGGCGGCACGGAGGCTCTGCAGGGCCTCAGCTCGTGGTGAGTCCCAGAGAACTGGAAGGCCAGGAGGGACCTGGTCCCAGGTTCCGGGGTCCTGCCGGCCACCCTTGTCTGCGGCACCGGCCTGGGCCCCACCCTCAAGGCCCCTCCCCAGAGCTGCACCTCTCCCTCCCAGGCCCCTCCTGGATCCTGTGCCAGGCTGGATCGCTGGCACAGTGGATGGGGGCAGACTTCTGCATGGGGACCGTGGTCCTGGGGCCGAGCCCAGGCTCTGCCGAGCCCTCCTGGGCCAACAAACCAAGATCCAGTCCTCTTGAGTCAAGAGGACAACAGAGACTAAAGGAATCACCCCAGGTGGCCACAGGGGGCTGCTGAGCTGGTGCCAAGAGGCTGGCGGCCCAGGCACGCGGGTCTCACACTTAGGGTCAGGGGGACAGTGTGGGTGAGGCACCGCTCAGGGAGCGCCCCTGTGTGGGGGAGTCCAAGAACTCCTGGAGGACCCTCAGAGGAATTGGGGTGTGAAGCCACGCCGCACTGGTGTCCACCTCAGCCACGCCACACCAGATATCACCTCAGCCACGGCACACGAGCGTCCACCCCAGTCACACCACACCAGACATCACCTCAGCCACACCAGATACCACCTCAGCCACACCAGATACCACCTCAGCCACGCCACACCAGACATCACCTCAGCCACACCAGACATCACCTCAGCCACGCCACACCAGATATCACCTCAGCCACGCCAGACATCACCTCAGCCACACCAGACATCACCTCAGCCACACCAGATATCACCTCAGCCACGGCACACGAGCGTCCACCCCAGTCACACCACATGAGACATCACCTCAGCCACGCCACACCAGACATCACCTCAGCCACGCCAGACATCACCTCAGCCACGCCAGATACCACCTCAGCCACACCAGACATCACCTCAGCCACACCAGACATCACCTCAGCCACACCAGACATCACCTCAGCCACGCCAGATACCACCTCAGCCACGCCACGCCAGATATCACCTCAGCCACACCAGACATCACCTCAGCCACGCCAGATATCACCTCAGCCACGCCACACCAGACATCACCTCAGCCACGCCACATGAGCGTCCACCCCAGTCACACCACACGAGATATCACCTCAGCCACGCCACACGAGCGTCCACCCCAGTCACACCACACGAGCGTCCACCCCAGTCACACCACACGAGCGTCCACCCCAGTCACGCCACACGAGCGTCCACCCCAGTCACGCCACACGAGCGTCCACCCCAGTCACACCACACGAGTGTCCACCCCAGTCACACCACACGAGCGTCCACCTCAGTCACACCACACGAGCGTCCACCTCAGTCACACCACATAAGCGTCCACCCCAGTCACACCACACGAGCGTCCACCTCAGTCACACCACACGAGCGTCCACCCAGTCACACCACACGAGCGTCCACCTCAGTCACACCACACGAGCGTCACACCACACGAGCGTCCACCTCAGTCACACCACATAAGCGTCCACCCCAGTCACACCACACGAGCGTCCACCTCAGTCACACCACACGAGCGTCCACCCCAGTCACACCACATGAGTGTCCACCCCAGTCACACCACACGAGCGTCCACCTCAGTCACGCCACACAAGCGTCCACCCCAGTCACACCACATGAGTGTCCACCCCAGTCACACCACACGAGCGTCCACCTCAGTCACGCCACACGAGCGTCCACCCCAGTCACACCACATGAGCGTCCACCTCAGTCACACCACATGAGCGTCCACCTCAGCCACGCCACACGAGCGTCCACCTCAGTCACGCCACACGAGCGTCCACCCCAGTCACGCCACACGAGCGTCCACCTCAGCCACACCACACGAGCGTCCACCTCAGTCACACCACATAAGCGTCCACCTCAGTCACACCACATGAGCGTCCACCCCAGTCACACCACATAAGCGTCCACCCCAGTCACACCACATGAGCGTCCACCCCAGTCACGCCACACGAGCGTCCACCTCAGCCACGCCACACGAGCGTCCACCTCAGTCACGCCACACGAGCGTCCACCTCAGTCACGCCACACGAGCGTCCACCTCAGTCACGCCACACAAGTGTCCACCTCAGTCACGCCACACAAGTGTCCACCCCAGTCACGCCACACTAGCGTCCACCCCAGTCACACCACATGAGCGTCCACCTCAGTCACACCACACAAGCGTCCACCTCAGTCCAGGGGATCTCAGTGGTCTCTTTGTGGGTGGACCCTCTTATTGGACGGAGCTTGACATTGCTTTGTCTGCACATACCCCATACACTCTGGCCCACTCCCCTTCTCCAAGCCTAAACCTGACCCTACAGACATGGACTGGACTTTGACCCTGGATTACAGCCTCCAGAGCTCTGAGAAACCAATGCCGGTTGCTGTGTATGGGCTCCACTGAAACCTCCTGAGCCGCTCCAGGCCCAGCCTGCCCTCCCTTCCTTCAGCCTTGGACTCAGGAAAGTCAGGGCAGACAGCTCTCCCCTCTCCTCTGAGGGCCCGGCGTGATGTCAGGCATGCTCCGGGCTCTGAGGGCCTGGACTAGGCTCTACATCCTGGCCCTGTCTGGACCCTGGAAGAAACTTCCCTCCAGGATGGCGTCTGAGGACGAAGTAAATAGCAGAGGAGACCCTCCATGCTCCCCAGGGATTGTGGGGTGGGGTCCTCACCCCTTGAGGGGTGGTGTGAGGTGGCCATACGGCCTGGAGCGTGACCAGACCCAGAGACACCCCACAGGGCTGGTCACACAGGATCATAACCAGAAGGCCACGCGTGGGGCAGCGTGGGTGCTGGAGCTACATGAACAGCGCCAACCGATACCAGGTGCCCGGCCAGGGTACCGTGCGGAGTGTGAGGCCAGGAGTGCGAGGCCAGGGCACCACGCAGAGTGTGAGGCCAGGAATGTGAGGCCAGGAGTGTGAGGCCAGGGTACCACGCGGAGTGTGAGGCCAGGAGTGCGAGGCCAGGAGTGTGAGGCCAGGGCACTGTGCAGAGTGTGAGGCCAGGGCACCGTGCGGAGTGTGAGGCCAGGGTACCACGCAGAGTGTGAGGCCAGGGTACCGTGCGGAGTGTGAGGCCAGGAGTGCGAGGCCAGGGCACTGTGCGGAGTGTGAGGCCAGGAGTGTGAGGCCAGGGCACCGTGCGGAGTGTGAGGCCAGGGCACTGTGCGGAGTGTGAGGCCAGGGCACTGTGCGGAGTGTGAGGCCAGGGCACTGTGCGGAGTGTGAGGCCAGGAGTGTGAGGCCAGGGTACCACGCGGAGTGTGAGGCCAGGAGTGCGAGGCCAGGGCACTGTGCGGAGTGTGAGGCCAGGAGTGTGAGGCCAGGGCACTGTGCGGAGTGTGAGGCCAGGAGTGTGAGGCCAGGAGTGTGAGACCAGGGTACCACGCGGAGTGTGAGGCCAGGAGTGTGAGGCCAGGAGTGTGAGGCCAGGGCACCGTGCGGAGTGTGAGGCCAGGGTACCACGCGGAGTGTGAGGCCAGGAGTGTGAGGCCAGGAGTGAGAGGCCAGGGCACCGCGCGGAGTGTAAGGCTCCAGAGAAAGCACCGGGGGCTGGTCACAGCCGTGGAGGAAGATGGGTCTCTAGGAGCCATTTTTATTTTGTTCTCTACTGCTTTCTACATGTACCAAAATTTCTATAATGACAATGTGTGTACTGTTTTTATAATCAGAAATTGGGACTTACAAAGGAGGAACCAAAGCTCTGAGGTGAGTCGGGGAGCAGAATGCAAGGTCTGGGGCTGGGAGGGGAGCCGAGTCTCGCCCCGTACTGCCCCCCAGCTGGAAATAAGGCAGGCCCCTCTCAGGGCCCGGCCCCTCCCTGCTTCTCTAGCAGAAGTTCAGAATCTGAGCACACTGCCCCAGAGCAAATCCAGGCTCAACTAGAGCTGGCAGAAACTCCCACGTGCTCTCTTCCTCCGGCCTCATCTGTGCCCCAGCACTTGTGCATGCTGTCAAACTGGACCCACGCTCCATTTTCTGCCTGTGGATGCCCAGCTCCCCAACACCAATTGTGGAAGAAGCCATCTTTTCCCACTGTATATCCTTGGCTCCTTATCAAATATCAGATAAGGGGAAGTATATAGTTTTATTTCCCAGTCTTTTTCTCTGTTCCATTGATCTTCGCATCTATTTTTGTGTTTTTTGTTGTAACAGCTCTGTAGTAGAGCTTGGGGTCAGGGATTGTGCCATCAACCACCTCTTGGAATGTGAAGGCAAGAAGATGTGGGGATGGAGGCCCGAGGCGGCAGCTGGAATACCAGACCCTCACCAGGTTTACGTGGGAAGAAGACACAGCAGGATCCCTTTGTTCTCATTCAATGCTAGAAAGCAGCCCGTGATCTGGTGTTTGCGGAGGAGAAAAGGCCTGGGCTGGCTGAATTCACACCCAGCCCTGGAGCTCTGTCAGACTCAGAAGAGCCAGGTCCCAGTCTGCACCTCCCTTCCTCCACAAGCATCTCCCTTCCTGCCTGTCCACCCCCCCCCCCGTGAGAACGCTGGCACCAAGCTCTGTCTGTCCTGGGATCACACCAGCCTTCCCAGACACTCCTGCATGTCACCCAGCCAGGGCAGCCATCAGGAGGGGCTGCAGCGCCCCCATGGCTTATCTTTGTAACCGGGTGGCTCTGAACCTGTGGGCACATTCTCCAGGACTTCACGCAGGGAGAAGATGCAGAAGGAGATGTCCTCATAGGAGGCCCTTGCCCCACTCTCAAACAGACAGGCAAATGCCAGGGCTGCCCCAGGAACAGGCCCAAGGGTTGCCAGGTCCGAGTAGCCACTGGGGCCCTCGTAGATCACCCAGGGCTCCGTCCAGCTGTGGAGGTCCGGTGGGGACCGGCTCAGGCGAATCCCCATGTGGAGCCTGGCTCTGTGGCCTGTAGGGTGAGAATAAAGCAGCCAGGTGGGGCCCGGAGGTGGGGACGTGGAGCGCGTGGACCGCAGCGGGACCCATGCAGGTTCTGGACCCGGCTGCTTTGTGGCATCTCCCCAGGGTTGTGGGTGGCAACAGGGTCCTCTGGGCACCCAGCCCCCACGAGTGCCCTGAGCATCCTCCCTGGGAGAGTCCTGGAGTCCAGGAGAGGGACAGGGAGGGTGAGGGGGGCTCCTGGCAGCCAGCCACCACCCCTCACCCCGAGTCCAGCTGAGGGGAGGGGCCGGGAAGCCCACGATGCTGCCCTGGCAGCCCCGGGCGGTCTCAGGCAGCGTGGGCACGAGCTCCCCAGGGAGGAAGGAGGTGCCCCCGTCCGCGCTGAGCGCCTGCACGCGGCTGCCCAGGGGGCTCCGCGCGTTGCAGTAGAGGAGGCCTCCGTCCACTGCCGCCAGCTGGCATTCCCCCGAGCGCAGATTAGGCACAAGGCCGCCACGGTGCCAGGTGCGGCCGTGGTCATCACTGTAGAAAGCAAAAGAGTGAGGACTGGTCCGGCAGATCTTGCCAAAACACTCCCGTCGATCCACGCGGTAGGTATAAGCGGGCACCAGCAGACGGCCCGAGCGCAGCTGGACCCCGTGGCCTGGGCCTACGGCAAAGGTGGCCCAGTCTGCAGAGAAGAGAGGCTGATGAGCTCCCAGGAAAGATAACCAGGACAGGCCAGCCGGGGGGGGGCCGAAAGAGGACTCCCCGTTCCCCTCAGCCCTGAATTCGCTCTGTGCTTTTGGAGGAACCCAGGAGACTACTTGGGCAGAAGTTTTGTTTGCTCTGCCTCGGGCAGGCCAGGCAAGTGTGCGATCGCTGAGTCGCTGAGTCGCTCCCCAGCTCTAAGCCAGACTCTCCCTCAGGCCCCGCCCTCCTGCCGTGATCCCACCCCATCCTCAAGCCCCGCCCCTCACTCAGGCCCCGCCCTCCTGCCGTGATCCCACCCCATCCTAAAGCCCCGCCCCTCCCTCAGGCCCCGCCCTCCTGCCGTGATCCCGCTCCGCCCACATGCCCAGCCCCT
>NW_012267390.1:171062-171396 GCF_000151885.1 Dipodomys ordii
CCTCTGCCCTCCCTCCTCCTCTTCCACCGCCCTACCCTCTCTCCTCCACACAGCTCTGAGCTGCCCACTGGGTGTGTCAGTGCTGAGGCACAGGACATGATCAAACAGAGGCCCTCCAAACCAGCCAGCCTGCTAGCCCAAGACACCCCAGCCCTGCCCAACAGGAATCGGGACCAAGGGGTCACAGAACAGAGCACGAGCCGCTCGGGCCTGGCACACAGGGAGGTCACGGGGTGACATCACACAGGACTCGGGCCTGGCACACAGGGAGGTCACGGGGTGACGTCACACAGGACTCGGGCCTGGCACACAGGGAGGTCACGGGGTGACGTCA
>NW_012267390.1:171811-173687 GCF_000151885.1 Dipodomys ordii
CACGGGGTGACGTCACACAGGACTCGGGCCTGGCACACAGGGAGGTCACGGGGTGACGTCACACAGGACTCGGGCCTGGCACACAGGGAGGTCACTGGGTGACGTCACAGGACTCAGGCCTGGCACACGAGTCACAGCAGTGACGTCACACACAGATACTCAGGAGACACCCATGCAGACCTAGCTGGGAGGGCGTCCCCGAGGGTCTCTGCAGAAGGGATAGCTGAACTCCAGCCCTGAGGACATCCACAGAGAAAGTAGAGATCTGGGTCCCAGAGGAAATCTGCAGCTGCCTGGACGCTCCGGCTCCCTGAGGGTGGTAGAGTCTCCCAGCTTCCTCACTGAGAGAGCCACGGAGCAGCCAGACAGACTCAGGATGTGATGGAAAATGACTTTAACGGAAAGAACTCACCTTTCCCGACAGCCACACTTAGCCTTTCTTGCTGCTGACTCCCCTCCCCCTCCTGCCCCTGAACAAATGCACCAGCAGTGTTGAATGAGAGCTGGGACCAAGGCCGCAGCTGGCACTGATGCCTCCGGCCTGAGACACGGGCTATGGAGAGCTTGAAACTCCTCAGTCAAAATAACAGTGTTTGCCGGGCCCTGGTGGCTCACGCCTGTCATCCTAGCTACTCAGGAGGCTGAGATCTGAGGATTATGGTTCGAAGCCAGCCAAGGTAGAAAAGTCCCAGAGAGACTCTTATCTCTTAATTACTGGAAGGAGAGCTGTCACTCAAAGTGGTAGAGCACTAGTCTTGAGCAAAAGAGCTCAGTGCCAGGCGCTGGTAGCTCATGCCAGTCATCCTAGCTACTCAGGAGGCTGAGACCTGAGGATCGAGGCTCAAAGCCAGCCCCAGCAGGAAAGTCCGTGAAACTTTTCTCTCCAATAAACCAGAAAACCGGAAGTGGCGCTGTAGCTCAAGTGGTAGAGCGCTCGCCTTGAGCTGAAGAGCTGAGGGACAGTGCCAGGTCCTGAGCTCAAGCCCCATGACCGACCCCCCCCCCAAAAAAAGCTCAGGGACAGTGCCCAGGCTCTGAGTTCTAGCTCCACAACTGACATAAATAAGTAAGTACATAATATTGCTTACTCCATCTCCATGTTGGCCTGACGTCGCTTTTTCTGCCTAATTTTTAAGGAGACCCTGGCTGTAGGGGGCATTTCCCTTCAGCATGGCTGAAGGACTTGGACTACAGGGCAGAAGCGGGCTTCACCCCTGGGTGGCATCTCCCAGAGCCTGGCTGCCACGTAAGCAGGCTAAGCTTTGGGCTAGGCTTATAATGATTGGACTGGTAACCTTCCTTCTGCTACCTGAGGATCTCGACCTCCGGCCAAGGCCGTTGGCTGTTTTGTCTCCTGTATGCACCCCCTCCATCTGTGTTTGCCCTCCTCTGAGTGGGTAAGAGCCTCAGGGTCCTTCCCGTGGTGCCCTGGCAGACATGACCTTCTCCTTCCCGGCTCTCGGAGTCCCCTTCCCACCAAAGGGCTTTCCACAACAGAATGCTCCTTCATGGGATGCCTTGAACAGAGTTTTCAAAAGCCTCAGCTTCTTCCTTTGCTACTGGGGTGGCTCCCGTAGTTCCGTTCCCACTGACTCCCCTTGACCGCATCATGAAGAATTGAAAGGCATGGGGCTTAATTCCTGATATCAAACAAGAGAAACAATTTCCTACTGGTCAGAAGTTTCTTAGGCCCTAGCTTTTTTCCTTCTTCACTCCTGATCATCACTATATTCTTGTTTTGAGGTCAACATCCTCTTGGCTGAAACTGCCCCCTCTAAGCTAACTCCCTCTGTCCACCCTTCCCCTGCACTAGGTGTTGACCCCGCCCATGAGCCTCCTCCCTGCCCACCTCCCCCCTCCCCTCCCCCCTCCCCCC
>NW_012267390.1:173737-174085 GCF_000151885.1 Dipodomys ordii
AGAGATGGCCCCCAAACATCCCAACAGGAATTACTTCCGGTGCTTCAAAGCCTTTAACAATTGGGATGAAGAGGAGAAAGAAAGAAGAAAGAAAGGAGAGAGGGAAAGAAGAGGGAAGGAGGGTGGAGGGAGAAAGGGAAGGAAGGAAGGAAGGAAAAGAAGGAAAGGAAGGAAGAAAGAGAAAGAAACAAAGAAACTCTTGGCTACTGTCCTGGCAGTCTAAAATAGAGCACCAGTGCCACAGGCCTCCTCCTCCATCATCCCCACCCTGGGCCCCATGGCCTCCTCCTCCTCCTCCTCCTCCATCATCCCCACCCCCTCCATCCCCACCCTGGGCCCCACCACTGC
>NW_012267390.1:175046-181268 GCF_000151885.1 Dipodomys ordii
CCTCCTCCATCCTCCTCCATCCTCCTCCTCCATCCTCCTCCATCCTCCTCCTCCATCCTCCTCCATTCTCCTCCATCCTCCTCCTCCATCCTCCTCCATCCTCCTCCTCCATCCTCCTCCATCCCCACCCTGGGCCCCATCGCCTCCTCCTCCTCCTCCATCCTCCTCCTCCGTCCCCACCCTGGGCCCCACCACTGCCTCCTCCCACCATCTGTGCCTCAGGTACCTGTTTTCACTGTGGCAACGACGAAAGCTTTGTCCGTGTGTGGTGCACATGGGGACAGAGGAAAATGGGGAGCAGAGCCCTGGAGCCCCAGGTCTGCCAGATCCAGAGTGTCCCCTCCCCCAATTGCTGAGCAGGGGCTCTGACCCCTCTGCCCGCCTGCCCCTTCCCAGCAGAGGGCTGCGTGCTAGCAGCGCCAGAGCAGCCCGGGATAAGATGGGGCTGGTACAGGATGGACAGCCTTCCAGGGCAAGAAGGCTCTACCGAGCACGGTGGGTTGAGGCCAGCTGCCATGGCGCCAGCATCCCCCAGCCAGGCCCCCGCCAGCACTGCAGCCACTTCCTAAGCCTTCATCCATCAGGCCAGTATGTGGAGACAGGCTCCCCGTGGCCACAGGTTTCCTCCTGCCCCTCCTGCTTCCCAGCAGGGACTTCTCCATAGAACGGAGAGCCACAGGAGGGTAGCCAGACACCTGGAGTTTACTTCCTCCCTCTGAGCTGGACCTGCTGGGCAGCTTTGTGGGATTCCCAGGAATGCAGACCAGCCAGTGGAAGGACTTGAGTGTTGAGGGCCCAGAGCTCCCACCCGCCCCAGGCCACAGCCACCGCCCCAGGCCACAGCCACCGGCCCAGGCCACACCCACCGCCCCAGGCCACAGCCACCGCCCCAGGCCACAGCCACCACCCCAGGCCACAGCCACCCGCCCCAGGCCACAGCCACCGGCCCAGGATGCTGGTGTCATGCCTGCCAAGGTCCAGAGCCTCTTCCTGCACCTTCACAGATGAGACCACAGGCTCCAGGGACAGGGGAGACACTCGCGTGTGGTAGAGCAAGCCTGCAGATGCACAGGGGCCATGCTGCCCTCCTCCAGCTCCCTACCTGCGGTTCTCCACCAGCCCCAGCGAATGCCGCCGCTCCTTACGCTCGCCACCGCACTAGTTCTGGGGCTTCTGAGCAGCCTCCTGTGTGCTGGCTGCCCCCAGCCCTGCACTCAAAGGGCAATTGTGCCCTGCAGGGAGCAGGTGCTGGTGCCACGTGTCCCTCCGTCTGAACCGCACAAATGAGACATTCTCTCTGTCCTTGGCTTCTCCCCAAGGCCAGAGACCACCAGCACGGTGTCCTCGGAGCCTGCCATCTCCCCCACGTCTCAGCCTGGAGACAGGGTAGGCAGACAGTGGCGCCTGAGACCAGCAGAGGGCGGAGGGGCCAGGGCCGCCCCGCACTGGGGCATCCCTGCTGAGGCCAGCCCGCGCTTCCACGCAGCCCGAGGGCAGCGCAGGGCACCCCAGCACTGCTTCCCGTGGCCAGCCCGAGG
Source organism: Dipodomys ordii (assembly GCF_000151885.1). NCBI lineage: Eukaryota > Metazoa > Chordata > Mammalia > Rodentia > Heteromyidae > Dipodomys > Dipodomys ordii. The sequence continues at coordinate 176,585 of NW_012267390.1, forward strand.
GCAGCGCAGGGCGCCCCAGCACTGCTTCCCATGGCCAGCCCAAGGGCAGCGCAGGACGCCCCAGCACTGCTTTCCATGGCCAGCCTGAGGGCAGCGCAGGGCGCCCCAGCACTGCTTCCCGTGGCCAGCTCCAGCACTGCTTCCTCTGGCCAGCCCCAGCACTGCTTCCTCTGGCCAGCCCCAGCACTGCTTCCCGTGGCCAGCCCCAGCACTGCTTCCCGTGGCCAGCCCCAGCACTGCTTTCCGTGGCCAGCCTGAGGGCAGCGCAGGACGCCCCAGCACTGCTTTCCATGGCCAGCCGGGGGGGGGGGGAAGGCCGGAAGCTGTGTCCCAGCACACCTGCTGTCCATTCATGCTTCCCAGCAGAGAGACGCGGAGGCCGGGAAGGGCCTTCCAGACGAACTGGCTGGGCCCCGGCCCTGCGCCCGAGGGAGGGGCTGCGAGGGCTCCCTGTTTGTACCTTGCCTGGCTCAGCGTCAGCCTCCGTGTGGCCAGGAGACTTCCCCCAGGCATGGGCATAGGGCCCCTGGTGGCAGGGATCCTGGCCTTCACCTCTCACCCCTCATTCTGAAGGTGAGGAGACACAGTACTCACCCAAAATGCCCAGCAAAAAGGAGCAGGCAACAGGGACAGGGCATGAAGTGAGGGCTCCAGGGCCGGGCTGGAGGACAGGGGCAGGGCAAGGCCAGGGCCTTGTGCTGGCAGGGCCGGGCTGGAGAACAGGGCAGGGCAAGGCCAGGGCCTTGTGCTGGCTGGCAGGGCTGGGCTATTCTTACCTTGGACAGGTGTTAAAGTCATAAAAGTATGTTTGATCTAACAACAGATATACAATGGAGACATCAGACAGTGTCCACTGCTTCCTGTGTCCCAGGCATGGTGACAAAACTTTTATGATTTTTCTCTAACCAAGAAAACTCTTGAAATGATGACTACGCCTGGCATCTCAGCTTTTATAATGTGAGTTATGTGAAAGGAAATGGGATAAATGTTTATAAATAAACTTCATGTTAAATTTAGTTAAGTCACAGATACTTATACAACGGCGAAACTACAGAGACATCAATTGCTAACTATAATTCAAGTAAGTCGGGCTTCTTAAATTCTATAGGAAGATAGGTGTGTATATGGTAATTAATATATCCTATTGTGCATTAATAAAAATGTACAAGAGAAAACCACATTTCTAGAAATACAAAATGTTTTCATAAATCGTTGACATATTGCAGATTGCTTCCTTCTGTGTCTTCACTGAAAATTAAAGATACAAGGTTGGGTGTTTGGCTCTATGGCAGACCAATTGCCTGGCATGTGTGAGGCCCAGCCTTGGGAAAAACTTTTTTGTTGTTGTTGGTTGTGGGGCTTGAACTCAGGGTCTGGGAATTGTCCCTGAGCCCTTTTGCTCAAGGCTAGTGCTCTACCACTTGAGCCACAGCACCACTTCCAGTTTTTGAGTGGTTAAGTGGAGATCAGAATCTCACAGGGACTTTTCTGCCCTGGCCACTTTGAACTGCAATCCTCAGATCTCAGCCTCCCAAGTAGCTAGGATTATAAGCGTGAGCCACCAGCGACCAGCAACAAAACCTTTTAAAGAAAAATAATAAATTGAGGTTGTAAAAGTTAAAACTTATAATTAATGTGTGTAACTCTATATAAGAAGAATAAAAGATGTATTTTTCTGAGAAAAAACTATAGGAATGACATAAAAATGTGATATTTTACTAAGATAAATTTTGTCTAAAATTTTGTTTACATGGTAAAAATCACTTAGCAAATTGCCTTGACAAGTGTTCACAAAAATTAAAATGGTTAACATTATAGTGATTGGTCTTGATTCAGTTTTTTAAAGACTTCCCAAAATGCAACTTAAGAAGTAAATAAAAACAAGGAACCAAGAAGCAGAAGAGAGAACTTTAAAGGAAATCATAGAAGTATATCTTGAAAGGAGAAAGGTAACTTTCTTTTCATGAGGATGAATACAGACTGATAAAATGAATGTTTTGTTGTCAAGTAGAATGAGTAGATTATTACAGAACTGGAAGAATGAAATGTAAGGTAAGCGGGTGCCAGTGGCTCACACTTATAATCCTAGCTACTCAGGAGGGAGGCTGAGATCTGAGGATCACAGTTCAAAGCCAGCCAGGTAGGAAAGTCTGTGAAACTCTTATCTCCAATCAACCACCAGAAAACCGGAAGTGGCGCTGTGGCTCAAATGGTAGAGCACTAGCCTTGAGCTGAAGAGCTGAGGGACAGCGCCCAGGCCCAGAGTTCAAGCCCCATGACTGACAAAAAAATAAATAAAAGGAAGGAAGGAAGGAAGGAAGAAAAAAAAAGAAAAAAAAGAGCCAGGCTGGTGGCTCACGCCTGTCATCCTAGCTACTCGGGAGGCTGAGATCTGAGGATCGTGGTTCAAAGCCAGCCCAGGCAGGAGAGACCGTGAAACTCCTATCTCCAATAAACTACCAGAAAACCGGAAGTGGCGCTGTGGCTCAAGTGGTAGAGCGCTCGCCTTGAGCTGAAGAGCTGAGGGATAGTGCCCAGGCCCAGAGTTCAAGCCCCATGGCCAACCAAAAAAAAAAACAAAAAAAGAAAGAAAGAAAAAGAAAAAGAAAGGAAGGAAGAAAAGAAATGTAAGGTAAAACTCTAGGTCAAAATAAGTTACAGAAATTCTGAACATTTTGCAGTAGATGTGAGAAGGCGAGTATAATTTGAGTATAATCTACTTGGTAATAATTAGAAAAACAATGTTTCTTATTTTTCTAAAAATTGAATGATTATATAAGTGATACAAAACCAGAATCTACTATGCACCAGTGGCTCCTGCGTACAATCCAGCTATCCCGGAGGCTGAGGTCTGAGTATTGAGGTTTCAAACTAGCCCACGAAGACAAATCTGAAAGACTTCTGCTCAATTAACCAGCAAAAAGCAGGAAGTAGAGGTGTGACTCAAGTTGGGAGGTGCCAGCCTCAAGGGGAAAAGCCCAGGCAGGCAGGGGCCCCAGCTCTAGCTCCAGGAACAGCACCAAAACAAAATAAAACAAACAACTCAGAATCTTAATTCTTTTTTATTTTTTGGTTGGTCTTGGGGCTTGAACTCTGGGCTTGGGCGCTGTCCCTGTGCTCTATCAGCTCAAGGCGAGCGCTCTACTGCTTGAGCCACAGAGCCACTTCCGGCTTTCTAGTGGTTTATTGGAGATAAGAGTCTCACGGTCTTTTCCTGCCCTGGCTGGCTTTGAACCACAATCCTCATATCTCAGCCTCCTGAATAGCTAGGATTACAGGCGTGAGCCACCAGCCCAGCATTATGTTTTTTTTTTAAGGCAAACAAGGTTTTCTTATAAAAGTCATCTTTCTTAGTGAGTGTTAGAGTTAGACTTTGCCTGCAGGAAGGGTGGAATGGGGTGAGGTTGATTAGTGGGGGAAGGACTCTGATTCGGGGGAGGATCGAGGCAGAGGTCATAGGGTTTCTAAGCCTTCTAGTTAGCCTAACTTGTGCTGGTGAACAGGAAAGAGAGAGTTCCGGATGAGAATGGAGATAGAGGAAAGCTCAACTACACGGTGGCTGGTTCTACTTTCCCAAGTGCTCACAATATTTGTATAAATCCCGAATGATGGTGGGATCAAGGGTGCCGTTAAGTGGCCATTTGGATTGGCTCCCTAGGTCATAATTAGGTCATGCTTGGTTACACAAATATCTGAGGCCAGGAGCCAGACCAGGAGAGAGCACATTGGCCAGCATCATCCCAAAGCGGGGTCCGATGGGATCTTAGACTGAGGGTTTCCCATGGGTGATGTAATCTAAGGCGAAACAGTCCAGGTGTCCCCAGAATGTCCCAGTCTTAGGGAGATTAAACCAACAGAGCACAGCAGAAGGGTCGTCACCCACCCCTGGGTCCGAAACCTCAGGCCCTGGGCCTTTGTCGGAGCCTCACAGCAGCCGGGTCCCAGCGCTTTCTACAATTTTAAAGGAAAGGTGGTACTGCAAGACTAAATAAAAAGGAAAACTGTCTCCGTAGGACTCACACGTCCACTCACCCCTTGTAGATGAAGAAGGCTGAATCTCACGTCCGCTTACCCCTCACAGGAAGGCCAGTGGGTCAGAGTAGAAGAGAGCGCAGGGCAGGAGGCTTGTGGGGGTGGGTCCTCGGCCAAAGTCCAGGCCTGGGGGGGGGGTAACTCAGGGATGAGAGGACAAAGAGAGGTTTCCTGCCAGGAAAGGAACCGGCCAGACCCCTGCTCACAAGGGAGAAGCGGCCCCGGCTATTGTCTGAGGGGACCTGTATCACTTACTGAGGCCAGGAGAGCTGGAAGGGGCTAGGAGGCGGGGGGCCCGGGGTGGACGTGGTGGGCTAGCAGGGATGGCTCTGTCCAAACAGTAGATAAGGGCCCTGCAGCTGCCCAGACCTGAGGGTCACTCCAAGGGGCTCCTGTTGCCTTCCAGGGTGGTGGCTGCTGCAGGGAAGTGCCGTCCCAAGGTCAGGGGGCTGGAAATTGAGTATTTACTGCCTTTACTACGTGGGCCTGGTGTGGCCCGGAAGGGAGCGCCCCAAGCCGTGGAGAGGGGAAGGCGCAGGCTACGCCAGGTCAGGTCAGCGGGGAGCACCACACCTGCCCGAGTCAGGTCAGCGGGGAGCACCACACCTGCCCGGGTCAGGTCAGCGGGGAGCACCACACCTGCCCGGGTCAG
>NW_012267390.1:188052-189294 GCF_000151885.1 Dipodomys ordii
CGCACAGTCAGACCACACAGAGGACATGGGGTGTTCCCACCTCGCACAGTCAGACCACACAGAGGACACGGGGTGTTCCCACCACACACAGACCACATGGAGGACACGGGGTGTCCCCACCGCGCACAGTCAGACCACACGGAGGACTCGGGGTGTTCCCACCACACACATTCAGACCACACGGAGGACACAGGGTGTTCCCACCACACAGTCAGACCACATGGAGGACAGGGGGTGTCCCCACTGCGCACAGTCAGAGCACACGGAGGACACGGGGTGTTCCCACCACGCACAGTCAGACCACACGGAGGACACGGCGTGTCCCCACCATGCACAGTCAGACCACATGGAGGACACAGGATGTGATACACACAACCAAGAACTTGTGCCCTAGGGCTTCCCGGATCACCTCCTAGGTCACGGATCTACTTGGGTGCATGCAATCCCACTCAGCTGCAAGGTCAGATGTCAGCAGGTCCCCAGTAGCCGAGGGACTGGGTCTCTCCGCCTGCCCCAGCCCCCTCAGTGAAGAGTCGACTTCGGACTCTCTAGCCCTTCTTAACGATGTGTCCAGGCTGTCCGAGTGGGTGGGGGCGGGGCTGGAACCGGAGCTGCGGTGACCCACAGCACAGCACCAGGGGTCTCCAGGAGTCTGGACGTCAGGACTGTGGGTGCCTGGGGGCTGGGAGGTGCCAGGCCACGGGTGCCAGGTCAGGGTGAGGGGCCGGAGCGGTGAGCGCTGACTGTCGGCCCACCACCGTCCCCCAGGCCAACTGTAGGAAAGTCCTCCCGTGGAAGGCAGCTGAGCATCGCAGCTAGGGTGACAGGCGTGAGCCACCTGTGCCCGGACAAGAGGACTTTTGAGAGAGGACACGGAAGCAAGAAGTATACACATTTATCTGTAGATTTTACTGCACATGTTTCTTTCCCAAGGAAAAGTAATTCTGAGATGAACATCAAATCACAGTGTTTGCCACCTTTGACCTGGGAGGTAAGTCTGCATGACAGTATTCCACAAGCCAAGAAAAGGCAGATGCCTCACAAGGCCAGAGTGGACAGTGACCCTTGCCGGTGCCCGCAGCCCTGTGGCCTGGAGCATGCAGGCCTGTGGCCTGGAGCACGCCCGCAGCCCTGTGGCCTGGAGCACGCCCGCAGCCCTGTGGCCTGGAGCATGCAGCCCTGTGGCCTGGAGCATGCCCGCAGCCCTGTGGCCTGGAGCATGCCCGCAGCCCTGTGGCCTGG
>NW_012267390.1:189344-193942 GCF_000151885.1 Dipodomys ordii
TCAGCGGGGAGCACCACACCTGCCCGGGTCAGGTCAGCTCAGCGGGGAGCACCACATCTTCAATAGCATCCCCAACCTGGAGCCCCCATACCACCTCCACCACTGTGTTCTGCTCACCCTAGCCCTGTGTCCCCAACCAGCCAGCCCAAACCACAGCCCAGCCACTGCGCCCTGCTCTGGAGACGCCCTGGCCTGTGGCCCCTGGGGAACTGTTGGGTCCAACACAGCTCTCCACTCCTCGGATTGCCACAGCCCGTCCTCCTCCGCAGGCCCCCTGCTCACTGGCCCGCCCCACCACGGTGAGGGCTCCCTCACCTCCTCCTGGAGCCTGACACAGGGCTGGGGCGGGCGGATGCTGGGCTCCCGGGGGCTGGGGCACGGGTGCCCTCCCTGACACAGGGCTGGGGCGGGCGGATGCTGGGCTCCCGGGGGCTGGGGCACGGGTGCCCTCCCTGACACAGGGCTGGGCGGGCGGATGCTGGGCTCCCGGGGGCTGGGGCACGGGTGCCCTCCCTGCCCCTTTGCAGGGAGGGGCGTGGAAGGGCCAGCGGAGGGGACGGGCCGGCGGCGGGGACGGGCCGGCGACGCGGCAGCCACTCGCTCAGGAAGCGCCAAGGTCCCTCCTGTAGAGACCCAGCCGGAGGGGGAGGAGGAAGGAAGCCGTGTCACCCCAGATGAGGCGCAGACGCCGCAGCCTGCTGCCAGCGGGCCTCCCGAGGGGAGCCCGGGTCCGACTTCATGCCCAGCCCCACCAGGGGCCACGTCTGTTGGGAGGATCCAGGAAGTGGCCTTCTAGCTCCCTTGCTCTACCCTGCTTTTTGGCACCCAAATAACACCAGCTCTGTCTGGAGCCCTCCGTGTCCGGACCAGGCCTGCCCTGAGCCTCTCCGGAAGCCTGGTGGGCAATGGGGCCAAGGATGCTCATAGCTTCCCACAGGGAGGGTCCCTGCTCTCCAAGAGCTGGGCAGCTGTGATGGGCCCTGCTTTCCTGACAGGGGCTGGTGCCCAAAGTCAGGAGTGGAGTCCTAGTCCTGAGGACTATAGGCGGCCATCTAGGACGGGGCACCCGATGCAGACTTACAGAGTGAGCAGCTTGATGTCCGTGTGGAGGAAGCCCACCAGCAGGAGCACCAGGAGAAAGAGGACAGTCCAGCAAGACCTGTGGGCACGAAGGGCTAGTCGAGTTCTCGCAGCCCGCCCGCCCATGCGGAGACAACCCAAGGCCTCTGGCCCACACAGAGATCCGACCTCACCCCTCTCACAATGCAGGGCCAAGCCCTGCCTGGGACCCGGCTCCACCCGACTTGGCTCTGAGCGGGGAGTGGCTAGAGGAGAGAAGGGACGGACAGGCCAGAGAGAGGGCAGACCATGGACAGATGGTCCCAGGCGCCTGGGCATCGGGGGAGAGAGGCGGGTGGGTGTCAGGGATGGCCCCTCACACCCCTGGTGCGGCTCCAGCGTCTGGAAGTGGGGCACTGCGCAACGCTCGGTGTCCCGAAAGGAAGGCACGGAGACTTACTTCCTATCCCCACCCAACCTCCTTCCTACAGGGACCAAGAGAAAGCCAGCTCCATAGACCCACCCCTGGCTCCCACCTCCAGAACTTTCTATGTCTGGAGCCCTGATGTGGGCTGGGAGGGCTGAGAAGCCAGGCAGACCTGCAGGGTGTGACAGGAGACCCTGCTTTTCAGAGTGCATGTGTGTGCACGCGCATACACACATACATACACACGTGCACACACAATTGCACTAGCAATTTAAGTGGGCAGCTGTCAGCTCTGGACCCTGATTTTCAGAGTGCATGTGTGTGCACGCTCACACACACACATGCACACGCACATGCACACGCATGCGTACATGTACATGGATCCTGAGCCTGGAGAGGCTATACTGTGGAGGATGGGTGTTCCTGGACAGATAAGTGCCGTCACCTGGCCCGGACACACCCCAGGAGGCTGAGTTAGCGTCCTTGCCGGTGGTTCTGGGTGTGATTACCTTCCCACCAGACCAGCCCCCGTGTCAACCTCAAAGTGTCAGCAAGGAAGGCCGCCAAGCCCCACCCAGGCCTGGGGCTGAGGCTCACCAGCGGCTTCCACACTTTGTGTTTCTAGGCAGAGGAAGAGAAAGCCAGACAGAAACAGGGCCATTCCCCCAGGTGGTGCCGCAAGGGGCTGGAGGAGGAAACTCAGAGTAAACCTGGGAAAATCTTCAGTCACTAGGGTGTTGGGGCTCTCAGATTCCAGGACAGACAGAAAGCCACACCTCCTGGGGAGGACGGGGCAGGGAGAGGCTGGGGGAGGCCGCCACGGAAGGGGGTCACACTGACCCGCTCGCACCCACCCTTAGGTCAGAGTTCATTGCCCTTCATCAGGGCCTCCAATGGGAGCAGTAAACCCCCAGCGAGGTAGAGGAAAGTCCGCAAGACACTTGAAAGGAAAAGGTTTCACTTTTCCTAAAGGAAGTGGCTTGAGCGGCAGAGCACCAGCTGGCAAGTGTAAGGTCCTGTAGGCAAATTTCAGTACTGACAGAAAAAGAACTTTTAAACCCAGCAAATGGTCTCTGGCACTGGGGAGTGGGAGAGTTCATGGGGTGCACCCACTCTGGCCCTCTCAGAAACCTTGGAGGCAAACCCTGCCTAGGCCCAGAGAGGCCCTGGGCAGGGAGCCCGGCCTGTAACAGGGTTATCGCCGGGGCCTCAGTCCTCCTTCCAAGCCCCCGTCCAGGCCGGCACAGACCACCCCCACTCAGGCAGGACGGTCACTGGTGATGTCCTGCCGCCCTCGGCCGTGGCCAGCACCCCGCAGCCCAGGCCTGAGCACACCAGCACGGAGCCATGCGGGCTGCTCCAAGCCCCACGCGTGTGCCACTACCAGAGACAGAGGAAGGGCAGACGGCCTAACCAGACAACTGTGCGCGGCGTGCCAAGACGCATCCCAGAAGGCGGGCCTGCAGACTCTGGTGGACAGCAGCCATGCACTCTAAAGCTGTCCTTCCCTTTGATTTCATTCTGACTGCAGTGTCTGTCCAAGGGCAGGGAAACTCAGGCACAAGGCCTCACAGCGGTGTGTTACAGCTCGAGGGAGGGCTGGTCCCACAGGCTGTGGGTCCACAAGAGGTGATGCCCACGAGCCCAAACTGCACGATCCACACCGAGACAGATCACCAAGTGCAGGGCTTGCCTCGGACACACAGCAAGGTGTTCCAGGGATCTGCGTGAGACCTCCTGAGAGTGTCAGCGCACAGACAACACAGGGTGTCCCCACCGCGCACAATCAGACCACACAGAGGACACAGGGTGTCCCCACCAGTCAGACCACACAGAGGACACAGGGTGTCCCCACCATGCACACTCAGACCACACGGAGGACACAGGGTGTCCCCACCAGTCAGACCAAACAGAGGACACGGGGTGTCCCCACCGCGCACAATCAGACCACACGGAGGACACGGGGTGTTCCCACCACACAGTCAGACCACACGGAGGACACAGGGTGTCCCCACTGCGCACAGTCAGACCACACAGAGGACACGGGGTGTTCCCACCACACAGTCAGACCACATGGAGGACACGGGGTGTCCCCACCACACACAGTCAGACCACACAGGGGACACAGGGTGTCCCCACTGCACACAGTCAGACTACACAGAGGACACGGGGTGTTCCCACCACACAGTCAGACCACACGGAGGACACGGGGTGTTCCCACCACACAATCAGACCACACGGAGGACACGGGGTGCCCCCACCGCACACAGTCAGACCACACGGAGGACACAGGGTGTTCCCACCACACAGTCAGACCGCACGGAGGACACGGGGTGTCCCCACCGCACACAGTCAGACCACACGGAGGACACGGGGTGTTCCCACCACACAGTCAGACCACACAGAGGACATGGGGTGTTCCCACCGCGCACAGTCAGACCACACAGAGGACACGGGGTGTCCCCACTGCACACGATCAGACCACACAGAGGACACGGGGTGTTCCCACCTCGCACAGTCAGACCACACAGAGGACATGGGGTGTCCCCACCGTGCGCAGTCAGACCACAGAAGGACACCGGGTGTTCCCACCACACACAGTCAGACCACAAAGGGGACACGGGGTGTTCCCACCACAGTCAGACCACACGGAGGACACGGGGTATCCCCACCATGCACAGTCAGACCACACAGAGGACATGGGGTGTCCCCACCATGCACAGTCAGACCACACGGAGAACACGGAGTGTTCCCACCACGCAATCAGACCACACGGAGGACACGGGGTATCCTCACCATGCACAGTCAGACCACACGGAGGACATGGGGTATCCCCACCGCGCACAGTCAGACCACACGGAGGACACGGGGTATCCCCACCATGCACAGTCAGACCGCACAGGGGACACGGGGTGTTCCCACTGCGCAGTCAGACCACACAGGGGACACGGGGTGTCCCCACTGCACACAGTCAGACCACACGGAGGACACGGGGTGTCCCCACCATGCACACTCAGACCACACGGAGGATACGGGGTGTCCCCACCACACACAGTCAGACCACACAGGGGACACGGGGTGTCCCCACCGCGCACAGTCAGACCACACGGAG
>NW_012267390.1:196902-213533 GCF_000151885.1 Dipodomys ordii
GTGTGTGTGTGACACGGATGGGGTCTGTGGTGTGTGTGTGTGACACGGATGGGGTCTGTGGTGTGTGTGACACGGATGGGGTCTGTGGTGTGTGTGACACGGATGGGGTCTGTGGTGTGTGTGACACGGATGGGGTCTGGGGTGTGTGTGACACGGATGGGGTCTGGGGTGTGTCTGACACGGATGGGGTCTGTCAGGCCACTGTGCGCTCCAGGAACTAACACCCTGCAGCCAGAAGAGGAAGGCACAGTCAGCACTAGCAGGAGGTGCTGAGCACATTTCCTGCCTCCTTCTTGGCCCCAGTTACTGTAACTCCTGGGACCAGGCCACTGCGCTCAGCAGCTACAGCTTCTTCCTCCTCCAAAACCTCCTGGGAGCAACTCACCAGGCCACTGGGAGCCCCTGTGACAGGGCCCACAAACCCAGGAAAAGCAGGGTTCACCACGGGGTGGCAGGCGCCTACCACCAGAGAAGCGGGGTCAGGGCACTCCAGGCAGGGGCTCAGGAGGCCTGAGGCCTCGGCCCAGCTCTGGACCCAGCTCTCCACCGCAGGCCGCAGGAGCCGCCCTTCACGCCACTTGCAGGATCTACAACAGATTCAGTGCTTATGGCCAGGGCTGGTGAGCCCCTCCAGGGAGACTCCAAGGACGGCATCTTGGCGTCAGGGCCTGGCCTGGAGTGGCTGAAGTGGACTCTGCGGATGGAAACCCTCGGTTAGCCACCCACTCTGGCCTGCAGGCAACTCAAATTCTGCCAAGAATAGCAGGTTTTGTGCACAGCCAGAGATGGGCAGGGAAAAGCCACCCACAAACCGGAGGTTGAGGCCGGGAGCCAGAGCCATTCACTGACCTTGAAGGACAGACACTACCCGAGCTTTGTGCCAGCCTGTCCCGTGCGTACACCACACCCGGCTAGGGGGAGCCTCGGCGGACTAAGCCAGCTCTGGGCCGGTGAGGCAGGAGGGCCGCTGGAGCTTGCTGGTCCCCAGCAAGCGCCCCCACACGCCCGTCTGCTTGGTGGGCTGGAGCGGCCCACCTCATCTGCACCCCACAACTGTCCTGTGCTGGGGGCCACAGCCATCCTCACCAGAGCCTCTGGTGAGGGGACCCCAGGGCCTAGACACCCCTGGGGGACAGGAAGGACCCAAATCCGTCTCTCAGCCCAGCAGCTGGGAGCCAAGGGCCTCCGGCACCACTCTGCGACCGCCCTTCCTCCAGCTGGCTTCCTTCGCCAGCCAGAGCCCAGCCCCGCAGACAGGGACAGGGACACCAACCCATGGATGTGGAAGGGAGGTCCTGACACGCTGGCACGTTGCAAGGTTGATTCCTAGTTAACGGAGATGAAGAAAAAGTTGTGATTATTCACATTTACTGAACCGTTGTGGTAGCCAGAGAGAGGACGCGTGTGCCCGACCTGCCGGCATGCCGGAGCACAGGTCAAGGCTTGAGCCACCTCAAGCTCCTCAGCCCAGGCGGGGCGGTGTGCTGGGGGGCGGGGGGCAGCCCGGGGCTCACAGGTTTGAGTGGTGGCTCACTGTAGCACCGGGACCTCCCCGGAGGAGCAGATCCAAAAGGGCCAAGCTGATCAGATAACCACAGCCAAACCATTGCCCTCCATCCTGCCAGAACAGGGGCAAATGGCAGTCCGGCTGACAGACCAGGGCCACCACGCTGAGGACTCCATCTGATGGCCAAGTTCCACTCCAATCCAGCACTCCTGGGCTTCAGAAGCCATCACAGGGTGAATTCACAAGCCTGGCAAACAAGGCCGGTCCCCAGGGTGACCACAGGGGGGGCCTGACCCACGGTGTCAGGCAGGGAGTCTGCTCAGGACCAGTCAGCAAGAAGGCCAGGAGTCCCAGCCGAGCCCCTGGTGAGGGACAGTCGCCATGGCCGCGGCTGGCACCACCCACTGGAAGGCCTCCAGCCCAGCCCAGGGCACGGGGTGGTCAGGCCTGGGCGGGTAGAGTCTTATAGGGGTTCAGGATGCCCTTGGGGTCCAGCAGGGTCTTGAGCTGCCTCATTAGCTGCACAGCTTTGGGAGGCTTGCTGTAGCCAAGGACATCCCTCTTCTTGAAGCCCAGGCCGTGCTCAGCACTAACGCTGCCCCGCTGCTCGGCCGTCCAGACATACACGTAGGGCTCCAGGGCCCCCAGCAGCGCCTCGCTGAAGGCCTCCGCGGTCACGTTCAGGTGCAGGTTGCCATCCCCTAGAGACAGGGCGTGTGTGAGGGTTAGACACGTGATACCCAGCTTGTGGGAGGAGTTTAAATGCATACATTAGACAAGAGACAGAAAATAAGCTTATTGCTTAATTTCTAAAACTAGAAAAAGGTAATGAGGGCTGGGAAGGTGGCTTAGTGGCAGAGTGCTTGCCTCGCATGCATGAGGCCCTGGGTTTGATTCCCCAGCACATCTCTCCACACCAGGGAGGCCCGTAACAGCGCATGCAGCGCCTCCACCAACCAGGCCTGGCACACCTTCAACCGCACACAGTTTAGGCAGGTGAGCCCCAGCGCTCTGAGACCAGGAGCAGGAGCTCCATGTTCCACAGACACACCACAGACCCACGCACCCCAGCACCCAAGGTGCCTGGAACTCAGAGGATGAACTTTTCCCTCCTGGGAGTGCAGCCAAATGGTGTGGAACCAGCTCTGCCACCCTGCATTCCTCAGAGGCGGCTGGGCAAAGAGCGACTCGGAGGCGTGATCTGGCCTCCCGGGGCCAGCTGCCGTGCCAATGCACTCGACAGTAACACAAAGACCGGGCTGCCCCGAAGGCCAGGCCCCCGCTGTCACTGGACAGAGCCTGTCTACCGTCTGCAAAGGGGTGGTGGGCAGTCATACTGCTTACCCAAGTGCCCGTAGCCCACCACATGCTTGGCCTGCAGGCCAAGGCGGGCACGCAAGTCGATCACAAGGTCATAGAAGCGCTCCACGGGGAGGGAGATATCATACTTGTACACGTAGCCATCGTGACTCAGCGCCTCTGTGATCCTCTCCCGCAGGGCCCACAGAGCCTAGGTGTGAGAGGAGACAGCACCCCATGCAACGATCACTACCACCGTGCTACTTGATCTGGGCTTTCCTGGAGCCTGTAGCTTGTCTCAGAATGGACACGGGACCAGAACTACACCACAGGCTTGCTCCAGGGCAGCCTCCTTGCAGGGAACTCAGCGGGACACAGAGCAGATACAGATCAGGTCTTGCTGCGCAGGTGGGTAGCTGGGCTGCTGCATGACAAGGGCAAGGGCCCCTGGCCCTGTCCGGGTCAGACAGGTAAGACATGGAAGAGTGGGCAGATAGAGGGACTGGATATGCAGAATCCTGGGTGTCTGGAAGGCCTGGGAGAAGAAGCACCCAAGGAGCACTGAGTGCCAGAGTGGGGAAGGAAAGTAGGCGGACCAGCTGGGTGCCAGTGGTGCACGCTTGTAATCCTAGCTACTCAGGAGACTAAGATCTGAGGATCGTGGTTCAAAGCCAGGCCAGGCAGGAAAGTCCATGAGACTCTCATCTACACTGAACTATAAAAATAGTAAGTGGAGCTGTGGCTCAAGTAGCACAGTGTTAGCCTTGAGCACAAAAACTCAGAGCCAGTGCTGAGGCCCAGAGTTCAAGCCCCAGAACTGACCAAAAAAGAATAGGTTGGCAGGAGGGGTAAGGGGAAGTAGTTAATTCACCCAAATGGCCACTCCAGGGCCTGCTTGGTCCTCACTTGCTCTTAGAATCTGAGGCGCGAGGAGGAACAGAACCCCACTCATCTCTACCACACAGCCACCCCGCCAGCAATACTGCCCAACCTGACTTCAATCCCTGTGCCGGCCCAGAAGAAACCCTGTAATCTCAGGAATCTACCAAATGAGGTATCTAAAAGCTAAAAGAAAAGCATAACCCACACCATGCTGAATCTAAAGAATACACTGTGCGTGGCCTTCATAACCAGAGTATCTAGCAGGACCCAAATCTCCCAGGTGTCTCTATTACAACCACGCCACACACAACCACCACAACTCCCTCCAGCCAACCTCTGACGCAGACAAGCCTAGCCCCGGAGGTGCCCAGACACTACTGCCCAAGGCTCTTCCACCACAGCCTCATGCCCATTCTGCTTTCCACCTGTCCCCGACACTCTGCTTCAGTCCTCCACCTCCGGAACATTCTGGACTATGCATGCGCTTGCCTCACTGGGGTGCTGATCAAAACCCTCTCCATAGCCCCCATTTGTGCTGCACCCTCCCCGGCCCACTCCTCGGGGCTCACTGCCCTCTGAGCACATGGGCAGTGTCTGCAGTCCAGCCAGTGGGGTGCCTGGTCCTTACAGGGCAGGAAGACATACAGCATGTGTTGGCGACTAAGCGGACATGCGGAGGGAGGCAGGCAACACGCCGTATCAGAAAGCCAACACATTCTGGAAAGAACCAGAAGCAAGACAGCACAGCACCTCCCCAAGGCTTCCGGCAGTAAGAGGCGCCAGCCAAGTGACCCCTTCAAGTCACTCACCTTGGTGTCATGCATGACCACATCTGACTGGCTCAACTGCAGACCTGAGAAAGGGTGTTTGCACCCTGGGCAGGCCCAGCACCAGTATACGTGTGGAGCAGGGTGCGAGGGGCTCAGACTCCCTGGTACCCTTCCCAGGAAGCACTGGAGGACCTAGCCAAGAGTGATGGGGTCAGAAGGCCTCAACACCATAAGACTCATGTGACTTGGTGGAAAAACCAGCTGATGCCAGCAGGCCGCTCCTGTACTGACTCTTGAGAGCCAGGAGTCCAGACTGGACCGGGACGTGGAGGGACTGGGGGGACAAGGACCTAAGAAAAGGAGACAGACTGGGAACAGTTGCTGCCCTGTTCCCCCCCAACACGGCACATCTACCAGCCCCCAATCTGTCCTGGCCACCAGATGCCTCAGAACACAGCCGCTCCAGCAGGACCGCATGCGTCTTGCAGTCTGCCCATCTCTTCCCCCTGGAAGGACAAGTGGGGAGGACGCTGAGGAAGCACATGGTGTGGCATGCGGGCACGACCAGACCAGGAAGGGAGCCTTTGTGTGTTAGTCCTGGGCTGAGAACAGCTCAGTGCTACAACATGCTCTGCTGACACACCGTCTGTGGACATGGGCGCCAGGGAGGAGAGAGCGGCTGAGAGTACACAGACCACAGTGGAAAATCAACACCCCTGGAGGCGGCACCACCCTGCAGACCAGAAGACCCGAGCTGGAGTGTATCTGTCACCACAAACTGAAATTAAGCTATCACACAAAGGCAGCCTCCCATCACTCAGAATGAGGCCTAAGGTACCCAGAAACACTCGGTACAAGGTAATTTTTGTCATTACTTACACGGAAGACTTCAGTGCATATAATAATTATTTGTTAAGGGGCTGGGAAGGTGGCTCAGTGGTACAGCGCTTGTCTTGCATGCATAAGACTCTGGGTTCGATTCCTCAGTACCACATAAGCAGAAAAAGCCAGAAGTGGCACTGTGGCTCAAGTGGTAGAGTGCTAGCCTTGAGCTGAAGAGCTGATGGACAGCACCCAGGCCCAGAGTTCAGGCCCCACAACAGACACACAAAAAAGAAGAAAATATTTGTTAATTAAAAAAAAAAAAAAAAGCCAAAGGCTGATGTGTTTCACACTGCACCTTCCTCTCCTCCCCTTCTCAGAACAGCTAAGTTCAGTCTCTAAAACACAGACCCCTTTCCACCACGGGCAGCTCTGGCCAGGCCACTATCACCTGCAGGCGCAGGCGCCCTCCTGATCTTACGCCCTTCTCTGAAGAGGGACACAGGGGCAAGCCAGGGAAAGGAAAAGCTCCTATCGCCCAGGGCCCAGCGAAGCTGACCCCAGCTCCTACCACCCTACCAGTGAGGGTGGCCACAGGGCTACCTCCCGTCCTCCGCCCCACAAGAACCACGTCATTTCCTGGTAACAGGAGTTCTTCTTTCCTCAGGATGTCTTCTGTCCTGGGGCACACTGGACTCACAGGCTCCCTGCCCACAGCCCTCACAATTCCTTCTGCCCCTACATTCAAACAAGACGGGGGTTGCACCAGAACACTGGCTACAGGGCAAGTCCGTGGGGCTGGACTCACTCTGCAGCTTGCCGGTCAGGGCAGAGGGGAAGTTTTTTAAATATTAGTGAAAAGAAGCACTTTTCATTTGAAAGAGGTTTTCTATCCATGCCCAGTGACATCTTGGCCACACACATACCCTGACTTTGCTGGCCAGGTTATGCCTTCCAGCTGAGAGGAGGGAGGGAAGTCAGAAGGGAGGGAGGGCCGTGAACAGCACCTGGACTTTCCTATGGTCAGTGGCCATGGTGCCATCGGTTACCAGGCCAGAGCTCAACGCCTGTTCCAGGAAGCTGCCCAGCTTCTCAGCATCATGTCCTGCATTGGAGCCCGAGGTCTCAACTAAGATGTAGAACGGACTATCTGTAAGGGAGCAGAAGATGCAGTCAGCACCAGCCCAGCCTAATGTAATGCCCAGAATCAGAACTCTCTTAGTCACAGGGTAGAGGCTGCACTGATGCCGGTGAAGCTCAGGCAGCTCTTTGGGTAGGCTCAATTTTAGATGGATTGAATATAAGCGTGCTATTCTAAGAGAAAATACACTCCCTGGAAAACAAACAAATCCAAAGGAGACTCCACAAAGCCCTGCTCCGCTCACGCCCAGCCTCACTCTGGGTCTAGCTGCAGGCCTCCCAGTGACCCGCAGTGGAATGGGGCAACTCTGAGCCCTCAGCCCACAGCCCCCAGGCCTGGGGGGAGGCCACTTAGGGTGCTCTAGGATGGCCTCATTTACCTAAGAATGACCTACACTTAACTAAGAATCTACTACTTAAGCTTTTTTTTTGTTGGTCATGGGCTTGAACTTGGGACCCAGGTACTGTCCCTGAGCTCAAAGTTAAGGCTCCACCACTCTGATCCACAGAACCACTTCCAGTTTTCTGGTGGTTAATTAGAGATAAGAGTCTCACAAACTTTCCTGCCCAGGCTGGCTTTGAACTGCGATCCTCAGATCTCAGCTTTCTGAGTAGCTAGGATTACAAGACTAAACCACCAGCACCTGGCAAAAGTTGCTTGTTTTTAATTCAAATATACATTATTTAGGAACATTTTAAATGTACATTTTCAAGGTTATTGTGAGTTTCCTTTTCTGTTTATTGCAATCAACTGATTGAGCTCTCTACTCCTTAACACTCCATTAAGTCAAGGGAAAGAGGGTGAAAACTGCAGCAGTGGATCTCACTAGACACTGATCAAAGTGAATTACACAACTGGTGGGTGGAGGCGGGAGGGAGGGACAGAGACACTGTAGGAAAGGAAATGTACTCATTACCTGACTTATCACTGTAATCCCTCTGTACATCACTCTATAATAATAAAGTAAGTTTATTAAGGATGCACTACATTAACGCTTCCTCCAGGAAGTATCAAAGCTCATTCTCCCACCAAGGAGACAGCGGTGTTAAGAACAGCTTTCCTACTGGTACTGCCCAGTGGTCACGGAGTGCTGCCCAGGGAGCTGGCACCCAGGACCCCACAGCACGGAAGGGGCAGGGGGGTGTTGTCCTGCGGTACAGGGACCAGTACCTTGCACTGGGCTGGCCAGGTGGAGGTGCTGTCCCACCAACTGCATGCACTCTGCATCCATGAACTCAAACGCAGACAGGATCTCCCCCAGCATTCCCTTGCAGGTGGTGAAGGTCTGAAGAACCTCAGCAAAGCCCGGACAGCCTGCAGCGGGGTCACAGTGAATGGACAGGGGACCCAGAGCCCCCCCACAACGGGATGGTGCTGACCCTACTTGAGGAAACAGCAAGCAGGACGACCTCAGGAAGCAGAGACTTCGTGCCACAGAATGAAGCCCATGCCCTACCACGCCCAGACCTGGGTAGAAAATGTGTGTC
Organism: Dipodomys ordii; assembly: GCF_000151885.1. NCBI lineage: Eukaryota > Metazoa > Chordata > Mammalia > Rodentia > Heteromyidae > Dipodomys > Dipodomys ordii. The sequence goes on from NW_012267390.1 coordinate 204,811, forward strand.
AGGCCTCGGAAGGTGGCTCCGTGGTGGAGCGCTCGCCTTGCATGCATGAAGCCCTGGGTTCAATTTCTCAGCACCACACAAGCAGAAAAAGCCGGAAGTGGCGCTGTGGCTCAAGTGGTAAAGCGCTAGCCTTGAGCTGAAGAGCTGAGGGACAGCGTCCAGGCCCAGAGTTCAGGCCCCATGACTGACAAAAAAAAAAAAAAAAGAAAGAAAAGAAATGTGCCTAGCTGGGCGCTGGTGGCTCACGCCTGTAATCCTAGCTACTCAGGAGGCTGAGATCTGAGGATCACGGTTCAAAGCCAGCCCAGAAAACCAGAAGTGGTGCTGTAGCTCAAGTGGTAGACCACTTGCCTGGAGCTGAAGAGTTGAGGGACAACACTCAGGTCCAGAGCTCAAGCCCAAAGAAAAAAGAAAATGTGCCTCAGAACTGCCATACAGCACCTGGGTTGACATTAGAAGCTGGAGACACCCTTGGGAAAGCCAGCGAAGAGGACCACAGACAAAAGCCTTGTTAAAGCCTGGTTCTCAGACCTTATTCTTCTCCAGAAATCATCCAACATATATTTACGGTGGTCTCTGAATGACTCAGAGCAGGGGAGTAGCTAGCGCAAGCCCAAGGGGCGCTAACCATTAAGTGCAGAGGCAGAAAAGAACCAAGTAGCTATGTCAGCAGGTGGTCAGCACCAAAGATCCTGTGTTGGGAGATCAATGTGCCTACCCTTCAAGGGAAAGACTGGGGTCACTTGGTAGAACTGCAAACCTTCTCTAGAGGAAAGCACCCTCAACCTCAAACCCCTAAAGAGCCGGACACTGGTGGCTCAGACCTGTAATCCTAGCTACTCAGGAGGCTGGATCTGATGACTGAGGCTCAATCAAGGCCAGCCTGAGCAAGAAAGTCTGTGAGACTCATCTCCAATTAACCACCAAAAGGCCAAAAGTAGAGCTGTGGCTCAAATGGTAGAGCTCCAGCTTTGAGCAAAAAGCTCAGAAACATGTAACCCCTCTATACATCACCTTTATAACAAAAAATAAAAATAAGCATAGGGACAGCACCATGACTGTGGCCGAGTTACAAGTCCCAGGGCTGCCACACACACATACATACCATTTCTTCTGGGACACTTCAAAGACAGCCAAGCACACAGGGACACTGGTACATAAGCAAGAACCAGCTTACCTAGACTACCAGAAATAATCACAACGCATTTACAGAGAAAACAATCCCCAGCAAAACATGATATAAGAAGATAAAGAGTTAAAAAGGAGCCCATAAAGCCAGGTGCCAGTGGCTTACACCTGTAATTCTAACTCAAGAGGCTGAGATCTGGGGATTGTGATTTAAAGCCAGCAGGAAAGTTCATTCGCCCATTAAGTACTAAAAAAGCCAAAAGTGGAGCCGTAGCTCAAGTGGTTGAACTCTAGTCTTGAGCAAAGAAAAAAAAACCCTCAGGGACCAGCACCCAAGCCCTAGTACTGGCACAAGAAGAAAAAAAAAAGCAGCCCATAACAAGAATGATGATGACAGACTTTGAAGACAGAACCAAGACACATGACAAAAACAGGCGAGTCAGTGGCCCAAGTTTACTGTGTCTCCCAAGAGGACAGGCACAAACTGGTCACCTAAGGACTGTGGTCTGTGTAATTTCTGAACTGGTTGGCTGAAGAGGCAATAACCACACAATCTGAGAGCAGGGAAAGGAGATGGACCCTGAACAAAACAAGAGGCTCATGGTCTACCTTCTCTACCCTTCATTAGTTCGCAGAGTGGCTGGCAACAGGACCCTGGCATGGGTGTCTGAGCTAGGAACTGAGACCAGGAATCATCTCTCCCACTGAAGACAGGACATGGTGATTGACACATCAGTACACTGGGGCCTGTGCCAGGGTACACTGCTTCCCTCAGAACCCACATTATTCGCCACTTAAACCAGAGCACAGAGCCGTGGAGGACAGACAGGGAGAAGAAACTGTGTTCTGACAGAGACAGGAAATCACTTGGTTTCAGACCAGGAGAGGCCAAACCCTAGGTAGGTCCCTGGATTGTGAGCTCAAAGACCACCCTCATACCAACAGCTCTGCCAGGGAACCGGCAGTAGCGGCGGTGTTCGGAGCAGCTACCACATCCCCTACTGACCAGCCTGGAAGTAGGCTGAGGGAGCGTACCAAGGAAAGCCACATTCACAGCCTTCGGCTGGGGTGGACAGAGGATGGACACAGCTGTGATGATTCCCAGGGTGCCCTCTGACCCGATGAACAGCTGTTTCAAGTCATAGCCTGTGTTGTCCTTCCGCAGTGAGGTCAGGCAGTTTAGGATGGTGCCATCAGCAAGTACCTAATGGAGAGAAGGCCTTCAGCGGCAGCCAGGTGTCCAGCGATCTCTCCAGCTCCTCCCTCCCTCTTCCCCTTTCTCCAGCCATCCCACTAGAAGCTACAGCTGAGCAATGGGGGTCACGGCAGGGGAAGCAGTCAGAACACCATTGAACTGCACTGAGGCCTCCCCATATTGGGACCCACTGTATGAAGGCCTGCATAGGCCTGGCTGGTGGGCACTGGAGTAGAGGCTTACCAGAATATGAGGTCGCAGCGTGTGCCTAGAGTAACTGGCGGACATAGCTAGTGGTTAACATGGCTATTTGCTCTGTCCACCTAGGTAAATAAGGCAAAAGGTCTGGCACTTTAGAATTGTGAGACATGACATTCATGGTTGGTTAATTTACCAGGAAATGAACTACAAGAGTCTTTTTGTTGTTGTTGTTGTTGTTGGTCACGGGGCTTGAACTCTGGGCCTGGGCACTGTCCCTCAGCTCTTCAGCTCAAGGCGAGTGCTCTACCGCTTGAGCCACAGCACCACTTCCGGTTTTCTGGTGGTTTACTCGAGGTAAGAGTCTCATGGAGTTTCCTACCCGGGCTGGCTTCGAACCATGACCCACAGAGCTCAGCCTCCTGAGTAGCTAGGATGACAGGCGTGAGCCACCAGCACCCGGCCTACAAGGGTCTTGGAAGGGAAGGTAGTGACAAGGTGAGTCCATACCAAGTTGGCCTGGGCTGACCTTCCTTCTTGCTCTGGCCCAGGCAGAATGTGGCTGCATGATTAGTGTCCCTAGTGCTCCTCACATGGACCAGGAAGCAGTGGATGTGCCACATAGGAAGGGCACCCCAGGGCACAGGGCCAGGTACAACCACATGTCTCTGGGGCCTGGAATCAAAGGCCATTATGCTGAGACCTCTGATGGGAGACATACCCAACCCACCAAGATGGCCTTAAGTACTGGCACCACTGCCGAGGGCCTGCGCCTGGAGCCAGGACACCTGAACAGCTGGCGCTGCAGAACGCTGAGTCCCCACTTACCACTTCCAGGCCCAGGACGGTCCCACGCAACGAGCCATATCTCAAGAACCGTAGGCCACCTGCATTAGTCGCCACATTCCCCCCAATGTGGCAGCTGCCCTTGGCTCCCAGGTCCAGCGGCATAATGAAGTTGCGCTCCTGTACAAACTGGCTCAGCTTCTCTAGCACACAACCCGCCTGGCAGACCAAAATTCCTGCAGAGCAAACCAAACAACCATGGCTCACAGCCACTGCCGAGGGACCCACACCAGGCCACCCTCTAGATGTAAACCAGCCAGAAGAAACTTCTACCTCAGGGCCAGAAAAGAGGAAGAGCCCCTCCCACCATTACCCTTCCAAGCAAAGGCATTCAGACCCAAAGTTACCGTTTTCGTTAACAGTGGAAAATAAGAAAAATTGGAAAGAAAAAAATAAAGGAAAAATGTCCATGTGTACACGTACACACAGGACCAGGACAGGACGGTGATCCTGGGCTGCAGCACCTCTGTCCCCCAGGGGCACCCGGTAATGTCTGGACGCTGGTGTGCAGTGAGGGGAGGGTGCTGCCTGGCACCCTGCAGTTCAGGAGCCCCGCCACAAGCACCATCCCACTCAAATGCCCGTGTCTGCTGGAGAAGGGCAGCCCAGAGGCTGCAGACACACTGCCATGCTGAGCCATGGGGTGCCATGCATGTCACAGGAAGCACTGCCACCGCCAAAAGCTGGAGTGTCAAGGGGTCAGAATGACAAGGCCAAACCACCCACGCCACCCGTGGTGACACACTCAGAGGGCCTGGGTGTGGCACGCTGTCTGACCAAGCTCCAGCTGCTGGTTCTCTCCCATGCACATATGCCAGCATACACTTGCTTGTCTGTGCACAACCACAGTAGCCAAGGCAGGACAACCCCAACAGCTCGGACCAAACCAGCAGCACAGGCTTACCAGACACCTCATCAAAGCTGATGACCTGGTTCATGAGGGCCGTGGACAAGATGATTTCATCAAAGACGGGGACACTGCCCCCAACCATGCCCGTGTTCCCTCCCTGTGGGTTCACAGCCAGGTTCCTCTTGTAGCAGTGCCTAGACAAGTACAGGAGGGTCACCCGGTCAGGACCCTCACCCTTACCATCCCCAAGGGTGCAGGAGGGTCACCCTGTCAGGACCCTCACCCCCACCATCCCCAAGGGTGCAGGAGGGTCATCAGTCAGGACCCTCACCCCCACCATCCCCAAGGGTGCAGGAGGGTCACCCGGTCAGGACCCTCACTCCTAAGTGCTGCAGGGGGGACACCCTCACCATCCCCAAGAGCTATACCTGCCCCCAAAGCCAATCCTGTTTCTAGACCTTTCTACTACCCAGCCCAGCCAGGCCATCTCCTGCCTGAAGCCTCATTAGGGGTTCCTTTCAACCATGCTGTGAGGATTCTAAGGCAGAATCCACTCTAAAGCTATGCACAAGGAGATGGAGGCTGACCCTGTCCCCAGATGATACATGCAGCTTGACTGTAATGTCCTCAAAAATCTCACCTTTAAGGGCAGAGTGTCCCAAAGGGGACCTGGGAATGTGCATCAGTGGTAGAGTGCTTGTCTAGCATGCATGAAGCCCTGGGATTGATTCTTCAGTAGCACATACACAGAAAAAAGCTGGAAGTGGCACTGTGACTCAAGTGGTACAGTGCTAGCCTTGAGCAAAAAGAAGCTCAGGGATAGCACCCAGAACCTGAGTTCAAGCCCTAGGACTGGCAAAAAAGGAAAGAAAGCGAAAAAGAAGGAAAGAAAGAAGGAAGGGAGGGAGGGAGGAAGGAAGAAACAAAGAAAGAAACAAAGAAAGTCCTAAATGGGGCCTGGAAAGACCCCACAGTGCTCAGGAAAGTCAGAACACAACCCCCACCTCCCACTGCCCTTGATCTTTTTGTGTGTGCAAGTCTTGGGTGCTTGAACTCAGGACCTCGGTGCTGTCCCTGAGTTGCTTTTGCTCAAAGCTAGTGCTCTACCATTAGTACAGCCACAGCAGCATTTTCAACTTTTTTTGAATAGTTTATTACAAATAAGAGTCTCAGGGACTTTCCTGCCCATGATGGCTTCGAACCACAATCCTCAGATTTATTTCAGCCTCCTGAGTAGCTAGGATTACAGGCATGAGCTACCAGCACCCTGTTGCACCTGCTCCCTTAAATTTCATTGCAGTGGGCTGGGAAGGTGGCTCAGTGGTAGAGCGCTTGCCTTGCATGCATGAGGCCCTGGGTTCAATTCCTGAGCACCACATAAGCAAAAAGAAAAAAAGCTGGAAGTGGCACTGTGGCTCAAGTGGTAGAGCGCTCGCCTTGCGCTGAAGAGCTGAGGGACAGCACCCAGGCCCAGAGTTCAGGCCTCACAACCGGACCCAAAAAAAAATCTCATTGCAGCAAGCTGAGTTCCTGGCCCACCTGTCCTTGAACTGTGCCTCAGGATCACAGAGAAGGTCTCCTCCCAGCAAAGGTGTGTACTGTACAAATCGTAAAGGACTGTAACAGGTAGAGATCTGAAGAAAGAAATCCTCCAGCTGGTGGGGGGCGGGGGCACGGGGTGGCAGAATCTACCAGGCATCAAGTGAATCATGACACGGCGAGCTGCAGGATGCTCTAGCAGAGGCTGCATAGCTAGGTCCCAAGCACCAACAAGGGCTGAAGGGCTGGGTGCAGACCTCCAGTACTGCTCAGCTGTACACTACTCATTACCTGAGAATGCAGGACACCTCCTCTGAGGTCTGGGGACGCAGTAGTACCTTGCTACAGCCTGTGACAAAGAAGAACTAATTCAGTCAGCTCCAAGGACAGACATTCCTTCCTCCTAGCCCCTCCAAATGTTCCCTCTGGAGGTGACTCAACAGCACAGCCCTCAGACCTACACAGACAAGTACAAGAGCAAGATATTAAAGACCTTCAGATGCCATGCTGAGGAGGAGCTGTCTGACCACTGGGTCCAGAAACAATAGTTGGTAAAGTGGGTTCCTCTATTCATTTGCTCTGTTAGAAAGGAATGTGACACAGGATGTATGCTAGCTTCTCCCTACAGTCATGTTTCCTTTAAGACTGCTAAGAATCCTGGTGCTCCTCAAATATCATCTTCAGATTGTGTTGATCACCCTGTGTGAACCACTTAGCACAATAATCTATCTGAGTCTATCAATTCACCTACACCTTTGCTGACTTCTCAGTAAGGGTTTTCTTCCTATGGCTCCCAGTGATTGTTTATGTCTACTCATCAGGGCAGGTCCGTGGACGCTTCTTGATCTGCTGTGCAGATGTGGGTAGCAGCCCCTCAAAGCCCCTGGCAGCACTCACACTCTCAGGCCTGTCCAGGACAGTCAGGTTTCTTCCTGCCTGCTCTACTTCCCTGAGGACTCCAAGGCTGTGAGGCTGCGTGTGCAGGAGGCAGCCGCGTGATCAGCAGTGCGGTGAGGCAGGCTGCCTAGCAGCCCTGTTATCTCACCTAGTGGGCTATGTGGAGCCCAAGAGACATGGGGTTTTTAGCCTTAGGAACCAATGGGTGTGGCCTGACATAGAAAAAAGGTCTTTACAGAAAGGCCAAGAGTCAGTAGCTCACACCTGTAATCCCAGCTACTCAGGAGGCGGAGATGCGGAGAATCGAGGTTTGAGGCAGAAAAGTCTCTTAAGACTCCATCTCCAAGAGGATAGACAAATAGGAAGAGTAGGGGAATAATAATGTACATATGGGAAAGTGGAATTAGGAAACAGGAGGAAATGGACAAGGGAAAGGATGAATGGCAGTGGAGCGTGACGGAAGGATGATTGTGACCAAGGTGCATCATACACATGTCACATCTGAGGGAAGCCAGGAGGAGGGCACAGAATCAGGGTTAGAAAATACAACAGAGGGGCCCATCGGCTGCATTGGACACTGATGAATGTGAACAAGCAACTCAAGGGCAGCGATGGGAGGGGAGGAACGAGAGAGGGGCACGGCGCACACTAAGCACAAGGAAGGGAGTATCCATGTCACCCAATCTGGAAAAGATAGTCGTAGTGTCAAAGTTTGTAGAGTTCATAAGCTTTTTAGACTATGGTAATGACAATGCGCCCTGTGAAGGTTAAAATGTGTTTGTGCTGGGGAAGGTAGGGAGGGAAGGGATGGTAGGGGGAAAACAATGGAGGGGGTAACAATGCTCAATAGGAAGTGTACTCATTACCTTACTCATGTAACTGTAACCCTCCGTATAGTACCTTTACAATAAAAAATTTAAAAAAAACAAAATACAACTTGGAGATGAAGAAAAAGAAAAAATAAAATAAAATAAATGTGTTTGTGACTTTAGCTAAGTATCACTATCCTACAATACTGTGAAATTTGTAATCACTTAATCTCAAAGAAAAAAAATGGTTAAAAATTTTTTTATTTATTCCATCTCCAAAATAACCAGTAAAAAGCAGTACTGGAAGCCAGGCACTGGTGATTCACACCTGTAATCCTAGGTACTCAGGAGGCTGAGATCTGAGGATCATGGTTCAAAGCCAGCTGGGGCAGTTAAGTCCATGAAACACTTATCTCCAACAGACCACCAGAAAAACAGAAGTGGTGCTGTGGCTCAAGTGGTAGAGCGCTAGCCTGGAGCTGAAGAGCTGAGGGACAGCGCCCAGGCCCAGAGTTTGAGTCCCACAGCTGACCAAAAAAAAAGCAGGACTGGAGTCCCGGGCAAGTGGATGAATGAGCAAGCACAAAGCCCCCAGTTCTAAAAACTCCCCAGGGCCAAAGACTCCCCTTGCAAAAAAAAGTAAATGATTTTTGAGTTGAGCTCATCCAGGTCTAGGTGGGCCCTAAATCCAATGCCAAATGTCTCTAAAGACTCACAAGAGGAACAGGAAGAGGAGATCACGTGAAGACTGAGGCAGGGGCTAGGAACGTGGCTTGATAGTAGAGCGCTTGCCTCACATGCATGAAGCCCTGGGTTCGATTCCTCAGCACCACATACACAGAAAAGCAAGAAGTGGTGCTGTGGCTCAAGTAGCAGAGCGCTAGCCTTGAGCAAAAGCAGCTCAGGGACAGCGCCCAGCCCCTAGTTCAAGCCCAGGACTGGCAGAGGCTGGAATGACACTGCGAGGAGCCTGGCAGAAGTTCAGAGCAGCAGGAAGGGCCCTTCCCTAGGGCTCTGGAGTGAGGTTAGCCTGCTGGAGCTCAGGTTTGATGCCACAACTCGGCGTTAAGCCCCAGGCTGCAGTCTTCGGAGGAACGGTGTCCCAGGCCAACCATGGCAAGCACCACCACTTGGTCCTGTTCTTGCTCTCAGAACCTGGTCACACCTGAGGCCTGGCTTTGCGGGCAGGGCAGCCCTCCCATCCATTCCCCCTACCCCCTTCCCCCGTCATACCCGAGGCCAGGCCTCAAGGGCAGGGCAG
>NW_012267390.1:216498-238641 GCF_000151885.1 Dipodomys ordii
CGGAAGCCTCGGCCGGGCCGGCGCGGCGTGCCCGGCGTCCCGTCCCGCTCCGAGCCCCGCACCGCCGTCGGGTCCAGGGCGTTTGGTGGCAGTCGTCCACCCTGAACAGTTCCCAAGGGGTCCTGACACTCCTGCGTCCAGCAAGCACGCGCCATGAAGCAACCCAGGACGACCCCACGCTTGCACACGGCCTCCTTGACCAGTTTGTGATGCTCCGTGAGGCCCGGGGGCCCAGGCCAGGAAGGCCCCACCCAGCCCCGGCTCACAGCCCGCGTTCAGAGTTGCGGCACCAAAATGATTCACTTCCAAGTTTTTGTTTCCAAAAATACTTTATTAAACAATATATCCATAATCTATAACATGATCCAAAAATACAGATATACAACTTTACATTATTTAATAAAAAGATTTACAATAACATCTCTTCTGTACAAAGGGAACATAGGTACTAATCCCTTGAAATTAGGATGTGACATTCACGTTAAAGCTGCATCATCCCTTTGGATGGAGTGTGGTGAAAGAAACCACAAACAGATCGAGGAGACACTTCCAGACGCTTGAGGAAAACATGCTTCTTAATCTTCCCCTGCTTTAAACTCTCAGCACAGGAAATGAACAATCACTGCTGGCTAAAAATCTAGGAAAATCTAAGAAAACGAAATAAACATCCCTCATCATTTCAAACCATGAGACCTAGCCTCCAAGCCCTTAGTGTTACAAGGGCTGACTCTTGGCTCCACAGTCACAGGAGAAAGCTGCTCTCTGGACAGTTATTGCTCAAAGCAGGTCCTGTAAAGAGTTCCGGGGACAGGTGAGGAGGCAGAGTGCTGGGTGCTGGGTGGGCTGCCACTACCCACAAGCCTTCCTGCCAGCATGGCTCTTCCTGCAGACTGGAAAACAGAAAGCTGGGGGCTGGTTCATGCTGCTTTACATGCACCTGCCAGGCCCAGAGGCCCCAGCCTGCAGGATGGACAGGACTGCCCGGCTACAGCTCACTGTTTGATCTAGGCCACAAACCACTAGCACATTTACAGATCTGGAGGCTCAGTTGAGCTTTTTAATACATCATATTGCTTTTCCCACAAGACAACTGCAAGAATCCCTTCACTGCTGACTGATAATGTGATGCTGAAAATAAGGGAAATCACTTGATTTTTTTTCCCCCTCTAAGGAAAAAGACACTTCTGCACTTTGGTGAACCTCAAGCTAAGCGATGCATACCCCTGGCACAGGAAAGGCAGCTGCCAGTGATGGGACATGAAGGGTTCGGCTCAAATCCCCTCAGTCCACAAGATGCAGGTGGCTGCACACCTCCCCCGGGGAGGATCTGCCCCACACTAAGCCTGGACGCCTCATAAACACAGGGGGTCAGACCCAGGAGTGAGCCACAGGCCCGGTGGCATACGCCCACGTCCTGCAGTGCCACATCCTTTTCAAACTGTGGCCATTCTCCCAAGTGCCTCCTGCTTGCAGAAGGTAGTGACAGTCAGGACAGGGGTCCTATCAGGTACCAAATGACAGCCATGTTTTCTTCTTATCCTGTTTTCTGTTGGTGATGAAGTTAAGCACTGGCCTCATACTTGCTAGGTAAGTTCTCTACTACTGAATCCCCAAACCTGTTTTCAAGTGTGCGCATATTGTTTTGACATTATTGTAACCGACAAAAGTAAAAGCCGATCCGCAGTGTCCATCCACAGTGGCAGGAGGAGGTTCCGCCACCATGTGGGAGATGGAGAAGCCTCTTGCCTGGCTCAGGGAATATGGCTGGGCCTCGGGAAGCTGAAGACAAAATTTAACCAGCCTTCCAGCACCTCCACCAATGAACAGCATTTCAACCCAGTGATGACAGGACAGAGACACCCAGGAGGAAGCTGACTGACTCAGCTCCTAAGGCAGTGTCTGGTCAGAAACTTCCTGCGCTTATAAAAATGACAAAGTAGCTGGGCATGCACTCAGGAGGCTGAGCTAGGAGGATGGGAAGTTTGAGGCCAGCCTGTACTACAAAGGGACACCTGTTTAAAAAAAAAAAAATGAAGCATGTACAAGATCTCATGGGTCTGACCTCAGCACCAGGAAAAAAAGAGAAATCCTGTTCTCACACTGATTTTCCCTAATCTTGAAATATGTGTCAACAAAATGGTCTTATGAATTTAAAAACGTATCTCAGTTTCATGCATGGCTAAGAATGAGATGGGTCCTCCAGCCCTGACCTAAGGGCCCTTTCCTTTCTGAGCTACAGGAAAGCATCAGCCCATCTAAAGGAAGCCCGGAGGACTCAACATGGATGAGCTACTCCAACAGATGCCCCTGGCTGCCCATGGGCCACTGTGGAAGGGTCAGCACCGCTAACCAATGCAGCACAGGCCGCCTGGCTGGCTGTCAGCCCTGACCAACCACCCAGGAACAGAACCTGGAGAATCACAGTGCCCGTGCCACTGGCAAAGCATTCTCACACACACGAGCTGACCTGTGGGGCTCTCTGGCTATCAGTGAAGAGCTGTAAGGTGGAAGGGGAGGGTACTAGAATAGAAGTGTGACCACCAGATGGAAAGGGCCCTCGCACACAGAGGAAGCCCTCCCTTCTCAGGATGGGAATCCCACACCCCAGCTCCCTTCCTGTGTGAGGATGGGCCAGGCTCGCAATCCACACTAGAGGAGGGCAGGGTCTGCGAAGGCCCCTCACTGGGTACTGCCACAAATGTATCTCAACAGGCAAAGTGTATTTTCTCCAACTATTACCAAAAGGACTGTTCAACATTGATTTGGTGAATGCAGAATAAACAAGTATATCTATCTACCTTCATTCCAGAACTACTGGGCACATGAGTTCACAAATCAAGTCACATAATTGTATTCCCCTTGGCTATAAGCTGCTGGTCTAGTGGTATGCAACATAAACAGAGTTCTAAAACCAGCTCGTAGTAGACAGACTCACTTCATAGACACACAGACCCACGACCTTCATGCTATTACAATAATTTCATCTTCACAGTAGAAGTGTAAGGAATTCCCAGAGAAACGGACTTCAGCCCAGTGGTTAGGCGTGCTTGGCAGTGCTGACGGTGGCAACCAACAGCTGAGGCTGACGGCGAGCCGTGAATCTCCAGGGGACGGGGAAGTCCATGTTGAAAGTCGGCACACCTCGAGGCGGGAGCACGTCCTCTGGGGGAGCCCTGCCCTTCCAGGCACATCAGAGGTGTCCTGTCTAAGAATCCGTGCCACCAGAGTCAAGATGAGAGCAAAGCTCTGGGGCATCACTGCTCACAGAGCGGCAGAAAGTCTTCCTGGTGCACCAGGAAGTAGCAGGTGGTCACTCAGGCTGATTCTGGTCACAAAACAGAGGCAGTATGCCGGGTTCACATGTCTCCACCACATACTCTGCCTGGCAGCCTGAGTTTACAAACACCCACCCATGGTCCCAGGCTGGCCTGAAGGCAGCCACGGCCAGAAATAGGGGGTCTGTACATAGTTGCTGTGGCAAATACTTCTGAGACTGCTCATCTGTGAAAACAGGGTGTGGTGGTTTCTTGTTTTAGAAAATATCCAGAATCGTAACTGGCCATTAGTTATGAAGTATCAGTTGAAATAAGGTCGTTTTAAAATTAAAAAAATATTGCAACATGAAGGAAGGAATATATTAATTTGCTCTTCAACCTGGACACAGTCTCTTCCTTACTTCTTCTTCCTCTTTTCCTGAACACACCTTGGACAGAACCTGTGACGAGAAAGGCACAGGGATCGGCCCTTTGTGTCACTTCTGCAGCATCCAAGACACCACGCCCCCCCCCACGCCCCAGGACAGTGGCCTCTGGCAAGACAAGGATGAAGACAGCTACTCCACAGCCCACGCCGTCTTCCCTCCGGGGAAGGCTGCCACAAGAATCTGTCTGTGCTTGGATGTCATAGAGGCGCACCAGACAGCCTCATGATGGAATACATAAAGCTGGTTACAGGGTTGCAGCACAGGGCTGTAGCTAGATGGTGAAGGTGTCTAGGGGCATGGGCATGCTGAGGGCCAAACAAGTAAGTAGGCTTGTCAGGTCCCGGACTCAGCACCGGGCTCGGGAGCTGCACAAGCCCAGCACTCGGGAAGCATGCCAGTGGCACAGGCGGCGGGCACTGCTGAACTACACCAGCTACTCACAACACACAGGAGGGTGGAGTTGGCTCTGTGTGCAGGAAGTACTCACTTGCACATGACAACTACCTTCATACTCCTCTGTACACCCTTGCTTGGAGCAAGAACCCCCCAGTACCTATGCAGGAGCAACAGCCCACACTACAGCACTGTGTCAGCCAGCAGGCCCGCACTACAGCACCTGTCAGCCACCAAGTCCACACTACAGCACCTGTCAGCCACCAAGTCCACACTACAGCACCTGTCAGCCACCAAGTCCACACTACAGCACTGTGTCAGCCACCAAGTCCACACTACAGCACTGTGTCAGCCACCAAGTCCACACTACAGCACCTGTCAGCCACCAAGTCCACACTACAGCACCTGTCAGCCAGCAGGCCCACACTACAGCACCTGTCAGCCAGCAGGCCCACACTACAGCACCTGTCAGCCACCAAGTCCACACTACAGCACCTGTCAGCCACCAAGTCCACACTACAGCACCTGTCAGCCACCAAGTCCACACTACAGCACCTGTCAGCCACCAAGTCCACACTACAGCACTGTGTCAGCCAGCAGGCCCACACTACAGCACCTGTCAGCCAGCAGGCCCACACTACAGCACCTGTCAGCCACCAAGTCCACACTACAGCATCTGTCAGCCACCAAGTCCACACTACAGCACTGTGTCAGCCAGCAGACCCACACTACAGCACCTGTCAGCCAGCAGGCCCTCACTACAGCACTGTGTCAGCCAGCAGGCCCACACTACAGCACCTGTCAGCCAGCAGGCCCACACTACAGCACCTGTCAGCCACCAAGTCCACACTACAGCATCTGTCAGCCACCAAGTCCACACTACAGCACTGTGTCAGCCAGCAGACCCACACTACAGCACCTGTCAGCCAGCAGGCCCTCACTACAGCACTGTGTCAGCCAGCAGGCCCACACTACAGCACCTGTCAGCCAGCAGGCCCACACTACAGCACTGTGTCAGCCACCAAGTCCACACTACAGCACTGTGTCAGCCACCATGTCCACACTACAGCACCTGTCAGCCACCAAGTCCACACTACAGCACCTGTCAGCCAGCAGGCCCGCACTACAGCACCTGTCAGCCAGCAGGCCTGGACTACACAGCACTGTGTCAGTCAGCAGCTCCAGATCTCACTGCTTAGCCAACACACGCACTTTAGCCCTCCACTCTGTCTAGCCGGCTGCTCTGCCTAGTGCTACATCCAAGACTGTGCCACTGCCAGGCTTATAGGCTCTCACAGTCAGACCCACCTTCCTACTGCTGTTAAGACTTTCCTACCTGGAAGTCCTGTAAAAAACTCATTTTGTAGCCGGGCACCAGTGGCTCATGCATGTCATCCTAGCTACTCAGGAGGCTGAGATCTGAGGATGGTGGTTCAAAGCCAGCCCAAGCAGGAAAGCCCATGAGACTCATCTCCAATAAACCACTCAGAAAACAGAAGTGGCGCTGTGGCTCAAGTGGTAGAGTACTAGCCTTCAGCTGAAGAGCTGAGGGACAGCGCCCAGGCCCAGAGTTCAAGCACCAAGGAGGACCAAAAAAAACAGACTCACTTTGTTCAAATCAAACTCAGAATCCGCTCTCCCTGCCTTGTGCCCTGGCCCCGGCATACAGGTCTGCTCTTTCCTCTGCGTCCCTTTCCTCAGCTCAGAGTTGTCACCCATCAGAAGCAGGGCCCTATGGGAAGGTGGCTGCTGACAGACCCTCCCACGCCCTGCCATAGGCAGAGCGCCAGGGTGCATCCTGGCGCTCACCATACTCATCGGTGGGCACACACATCGGCGGGTGCCCTGGGAGCCCTGCCATCTGTCCCGACCATGCATGAGGCAGAGCGCCAGGGTGCATCCTGGCGCCCACCATACACATCGGTGGGCACACACATCGGCGGGTGCCCTGGTGTTCACCATACTCATCGGTGGGCACACACATCGGTGGGTGCCCTGGGAGCCCTCCTTTCCCTCTGTGAGCCTTGCACCAATACCAAAGGAAAACTCACCCTCACTGACCACAGACTGTCCTGCAGAAATTTCTGTCTGTCTGCACAGCAAGCAGACTACATGACTGGCTCTGTGTGCCACTATATGAAGAGGGTAGGATTCCTGCTCTTTCAGTTTAAGAACGTGCATCCACTTTTAGTGCAAATCAACAAAACCAAGATTTTATTTAATAGCCGGGCGCCAGTGGCTCACGCCTGTAATCCTAGCTACTCAGAAGGCTGAGATCTGAGGATCACAGTTCAAAGCCAGCCCAGGCAGGAAAGTCCGTGAGACTTTTATCTCCAATAAACCACCAGAAAACCGGAAGTGGTGCTGTAGCTCAAGTGGTAGAGCGCTCGCCTTGAGCTGAAGAGCTCAGGGACAGCGCCCAGGCCCAGAGTTCAAGAGGATGGGATGTGTCTTAGCAGTAGAGCACATGCCTAGAGGACACGATGCCCTGGCAGAACTCCATGCCCAGCACTTCCACCAAAAGAAGCCAGAACAGCTCTTCTTTAGGGAACAGTAGTATAAACACAAAAACTTAACAACATGTCCCTAGGGGAGCTGGGTGGCAGATGTCCCTATAAGTTTGCCCCACCCCTACTAGCCAGGACGGGAACTGCAGCAATAGTGGGACTACACAGCAGAGCTGAGAGGCAGACAGGCTGCAGGGGAAGCCAGCCCAGCTCCAGGCTGGAGAGGCTCGCCCAAGGCTGCAGGGGAAGCCAGCCCAGCTCCAGGCTGGTCGCCCAAGGCTGCAGGGGAAGCCAGCCCAGCTCCAGGCTGGCTCAGGCTCGCCCAAGGCTGCAGGGGAAGCCAGCCCAGCTCCAGGCTGGAGAGGCTCGCCCAAGGCTGCAGGGGAAGCCAGCCCAGCTCCAGGCTGGAGAGGCTCGCCCTAGGCTGCAGGGGAAGCCAGCCCAGCTCCAGGCTGGAGAGGCTCGCCCTAGGCTGCAGGGGAAGCCAGCCCAGCTCCAGGCTGGCTCAGGCTCACCCAAGGCTGCAGGGGAAGCCAGCCCAGCTCCAGGCTGGAGAGGCTCGCCCAAGGCTGCAGGGGAAGCCAGCCCAGCTCCAGGCTGGAGAGGCTCGCCCAAGGCTGCAGGGGAAGCCAGCCCAGCTCCAGGCTGGAGAGGCTCGCCCAAGGCTGCAGGGGAAGCCAACCCAGCTCCAGGCTGGAGAGGCTCGCCCAAGGCTGCAGGGAAGCCAGCCCAGCTCCAGGCTGGAGAGGCTCGCCCAAGGCTGCAGGGGAGCCAGCCCAGCTCCAGGCTGGAGAGGCTCGCCCAAGGCTGCAGGGGAAGCCAGCCCAGCTCCAGGCTGGAGAGGCTCGCCCAAGGCTGCAGGGGAAGCCAACCCAGCTCCAGGCCCTTAAGATCAAGGACACAAGCAAAACAGGTACCCACATACTGACCACTTTCCTTTGGGCTTCGTGGTGAGGTCCACACAGGCAAAGTGAAACCACTCAATCGGACACTGAAAAAAGAAGAGAGCCTCAGTCACTCTGCATGCTGAAGACAGGGAGCTATACCCCACTCCCACCCCACAACATCTGTCCCGAGACCCAGACACTCACATCTGGGTTGTCACAGCCAATCATCTCCCCATAGGACACCTGGTGGCACAGGCAGTACGTAGGTTCGTTCGGGTCCACGGGCATGTCCAGGACGTCAGAGGGGTGCACAGACAGGACGGTGTCGGTGAACTCAGACCTGAGGGTGGGAAGAGTGTGCTGAGCACGGGGTGACGAGGGCAGGCATGACGGACCAGGCACAGCCCAGGGCCTCCTGCGTGTGTGGGCCCAAGGCTCCCTTTTGCTATGTCTGAAGACAAATAAGGCTCCAAGCAGGAATCTAAGCAGGTTCTGTGGACTAGTCCAGGTGAACCAACTGACTGCCATCTCCTGATTGGCATCTCCTGATTGACACTTGAGCCTGAAGACATTTCCAGTGTTTGTTTCTGAGATGCACTTTCAACAAAAGTCACAAAACCCCTCTGACTGCACAACACTCTTGAAAACAGGAAAAAAATGTGTAAGAACGTGAGCAAATTGTCAGACAGTTCCCTCGGATCATCACCGACCGCAAAACCTGGGACAGGGGGGTGAACGACGCACCAGAGGGGGAGGGTACGGCCCCCACTCACCAAGTCACAAGGGTGTCAAGGACACAGCGCCCAGAGGCTGTGGCATGGCCCTGCCAGTGCCGGTGCAGGGCAAAGGAGCCTCCAGGCCATGGTGCTGTTGGTGGCCCCAGGCCCTTCCCCTCTGTACTAGCCCTCCTTGGCTAGCATACCAACTGGCATACCCACAGGCTGACCAGGGGTTGGGGCATTGCCACCTGTACCTGAGCCTGAGCAGACAGTCCTTGCCACAAGGCCAGCATGTCCTGTGTCCAGACCACTTTGCATCTGCACAGGCACCTTCCAATACCACACCCAGGCAGCTCCTCTGGCTTCCTGTGGGCCCTCACTCCCAGGATGCTATCGACCCACCCACTACTCCCCTACCTCAGGAGCCACCTCCAACGCTCCTCACAGCTGCCGTCCAACTTTCTAGCAGCTGTCTGTGGAAAGCTTACCTGCCCAGGCTCCCTCCTGCCTGCTTTCCCCGTACCCAGTCACAAACACACTCTGGAGCTGCAAGGGCTGTGCCCATGGGCAGCTTCCTCTTTGCCTGTGTTCTCAGGTATGTGCGCGAGCTGTAGGGAGGTCTAGACAGTCCAGTCCTCACCCCACCGGCAAACCCACAAATACATATCGCCAAACCATACAGTTAGTTCCGATGAGGCTACAGCAGAGAAGGCCAGGCACAGGAGCAGCGGGGAAGAAGACGGAGGTGAGCCACTCTCTCCTCTGCATTCTTTTCCAAATGCTCCCAGGCCCTTCAGTTGCATGTGTGTGTAATGTACATATCCATTCAGGCCCACTGCACAGCAGGACCCCTGCAGGTCACCAGCTCTCTACCCCGTGTCTGTACCACATTTGAAACCTGAGTGCTAACACTGCCCTGATCAAGCAAGTCCTCAGGGTCCTCCAGGTGGGTGTCTGTCTGCTCCCGCTGCGGAAGGCCTCCTGGCTCCATGGTCTTGGAACCTCCGAGGAGGCAGACCCTCCAAGACCCTGTGGTGTGCTTCCTCCCTGCCATGTGCTGCCTGGCCACCCGTGCTCAGAATTCCGGGGTTCAAGGGTGTCAGCCAGAAGGGGGGTGCACACAGGAGATGACAGCAAAACAGGCTGAGGGGGCCCCCCAGCCGGAGACCCCTGGGCAGCACCTATTCCTCAGACAGGGCTAGGCGATCCAAGCTCTTAGAATCTGCCTGCCAATTCACTTGGCCCTTGTCCCAACGATAGACTGAACCAGAAAGAGGACCCAGGTCTAATTCCCAAAGCTCCTCTTTTTTCTCTCTCTCTTTTCCTTTTTTTTTGGTCAGTTATGAGGCTTGAACTCTGGGCCTGGGTGCTGTCCCTGAGCTCTTCAGCTCTACCCCTTGCTTGAGCCACAGTGCCACTTCTTAATTCCCAAAGCTCCTGGTGGCCTCCTTCATTCCTACATCTAGGTCCTATCTTATGGGCAGCAGCCTCAGCTGCAGAGTCTCAGTCAAGAAACAGCACCCGAGAGGCCTGGGGACAGCCTGGGCTCACAGGGTCTCACAGACGAAAAACACCCGAGAGGCCTGGGGACAGCCTGAGCTCACAGGGTCTCACAGACAGGAAACAACACCTGAGAGGCCTGGGGACAGCCTGAGCTCACAGGGTCTCACAGACAGAAAACAACACCCGAGAGGCCTGGGGACAGCCTGGGCTCACAGGGTCTCACAGACAGGAAACAACACCCGAGAGGCCTGGGGACAGCCTGAGCTCACAGGGTCTCACAGACAGGAAACAACACCCGAGAGGCCTGGGGACAGCCTGAGCTCACAGGGTCTCACAGGGTCTCACAGACGGGAAACAACACCTGAGAGGCCTGGGGACAGCCTGAGCTCACAGGGTCTCACAGACAGGAAACAACACCTGAGAGGCCTGGGGACAGCCTGGGCTCACAGGGTCTCACAGGGTCTCACAGACGGGAAACAGCTGAGAGGCCTGGGGACAGCCTGGGCCAGGTGGGAGTGAACTATGGATGCTGGCTGAGCATCCTGCGAGATGCCCTGGGAACAGACTCTGCAGACTGCAGCACCACCTATGCCAGCCGATGAACTCCCCTGTACACAGGGCTCTCGAGGACATGGGCAGAACACCAGGCCAATGACAGGCAGGCCCCACTAGGTCCTGGTAAGAGTGGGGTTTGTTACCGTTTGACTGTCCTTCCTGATACCCCTTCTCAGGAGGGTGCCCAGAAGAGTACACTGCAGGGGCTGGGAAGGTGACTCAGTGGTAGAGCATTTGCCTTGTATGCCAGAGGCCCTGGGTTCGATTCCTCAGCACCATATAAGCAGAAAAAAAAGCCGAAAGTGGCGCTGTGGCTCAAGTGGTAGAGCGCTAGCCTTGAGCTGAAGAGCTGAGGGACAGCGCCCAGGCCCAGAGTTCAGGCTCCACGACCGGACCCAAAAAAAAAAAAAAAAGAGTGCACTGCAGTGGCCTGCCTGGAGGTCTATGAAATAACAGGAACGCTGCCGCCACTGAGAGCCAGGGAGAAGAGAGCGACCCACACATCAACACTGGACGCAGCCAGCCACAGCAGGCACCCTCACCATGGACCAGCCCCACCGCGGCTGCTGACATCAGCTTAGCACAGGCCTGAACCAGTGGCCATGCCACCATCGCCCACTAGTAGGCAGCTGTGAATGCCAGGCAGAAGACCTCAATTCACACTGGGAGAGGGGCCACACTGCCAATGCCCAGCTGTGTGTCTGCAGACACCCCGAGGTGCCTGAGAGCAGCCTGGGCCTGCCACCATCTGGAGGCTGGCAATCGGATCCCAGAGCCACACGTGCTCTGAGGATGAAATGAGCAAGGCCTGCACAAGCCCCGGAGGCCATGATAGCCTTTGGATTCTGGGCAGGAGGAAGCAGAGATTCCGTGTGCTGAAACAGGATAGCACAGCTCAGCAAACTTTTTTTTTTCTTTTTAAACAGTCCTGGGGCTTGAACTCAGGGCCTAGGCAGTGTCCTTTTACTCAAAGCGAGCACTCTACCACTTGAGCCACAGCGCCACTTCCAGCTTTTTCTATTTATGTGATACTGAGGAGTGGAACCCAGGGCTTCATGCACGCTAGGGAGGCACTCCACCACTGAGCCACCTTCCCAGCCTGCTCGGCAAACCTCAGAAGCACTGGGGCAACACGGCTGAGTGCCTTGTGCCCTGCAGCCAAGAAGGAAATCTGCTTGGCTCCCGGCCTGGTGGAGCTGGAGGCCCTCCAAAGCTACCTCCAAACCAGTCTGTGGCCAGGTCTTCACAGACTCTGGGAGACGGAGACCATTTGCACTGCTGGGCCAGGCCGCCGGAGACCTGGGAAGCAGTGGGAGTAGGCCAGGCAGCCTCGGGGAGGGCAAGCCTGAGGCTCCCTGTGCTGTCGGCCCACAGCCAGGAGGTCCCATGTGACACTGTCGGGTCTCCTGCCGGTGCCACCCACCACCAGTTCAGTCTGCCTGGACTGGAGAAGAGAAATGTACCCTGAGGAAAAACAGAAGTTCAGTACGCACACCTTCTATAGCTAACATGAGACAGAAGACTGCCAGGCACCAGTGGCTCACACCTGTAATCCTGGCTACTCAGCAGACTGAGAGCCGAGGGTCACAGTTTGAAGACAACCCAGGCCGGAAAGTCTATCAGATTCTTATCTCTAATTAATTGCAAAAAAAAAAAAAACCAAAAAAGAAGCTGTGGCTCAAGTGGTAGAGCTCCAGCCTTGAGTGCCAAGACCCTGAGTTCAAGCTCCAAGACTGGTACCAACAAAAAAATAAAAACCGTAAGACCTGAAATAAGCAGGAAAAGAGGACTCAAATCAAGAGAAAAAAATCAAAAACAAGGAACTGGTCTACGTAGGTAGACACTGATATTAGATGTTAGATTTGCAGAAGAGCACTTTAAAGAGCTACCATCAATGTTAGAGAAACATAAATGAAATGCACACAAATGTGGGTAATTTGCAAAAAAATAACCAAAAGCTATTTTTAAAAAAAGAGGAAAGGAATGTAATAGGTGCTCTAAAACTAGAAACCCCAGCTACGCCATGACCACCCCCAACCTGCTCTCCATCCACAGCCTCAAGGACAGACCACAGCACAAACAGGCATCCCCAGCCCATAGCATCACCCTCAGGCCATGTAGTCTGTGACGAAGTGTGCGCTCAGCTTTGCAGGCGCATGTGAAACCACACACTCCCAAAATCACACTGGAATTCCGCTGAGCGGAGGAGGAGAGCTGCGCAGGTGCAAAAGTGGGATTCTGAATAGGAAGGAAGCGCGCCATACGCTCTGCTCCATGGGCACAGCTCCCTCCAGAAACTCAAGCCATCTAATCTGGGTCCTCAAACAGAAAAGTGGCAAAGATTACATAGCCTTCCCTAAAGCCCCAGGTTCAATGCCCAGCACCATAAAAACTACACAAAAACAATTAAATGTTAAATATAAGTTAGGTAGAGCAGCATGCACAAACTCAGGTATTTGAGGCTGCAACACAGCAAAATCCATCTTGAAAGGAAAGAAGAAGGAATAGAATGGTGAGGTGTGGAAAAACAAAGGTTAAAACTCACAAGACTAAAAAGTTCTAGGAAATGCACCTGGGAAAGCACACGTGGACAGAACACCCACTACAGAAGTACTGGTCATGTGCGTGGCGGGGGGTGGGGGGGTGAGAAGGGGGGAATGTTTAGTTGGAGATTAAGAGTCTAATAGGACCTTTCTGTTGGGTTGGCTTCAAGCTGCTAGGATTATAGGCACAAGCCATCGGCACCCAGCCAAAATCTTTTTTAAGATCAGTAATACAGTACACACTTAACATATGCAAGGCCCTGGAGTCCATCATTAAAAAAAAAAATTAGGGCTAGGAATGTGGCTCAGTGGTACAGTGCTTGCCTAGCATGAATGAAGCCCTGGGTTCGATTCCTCAGTACCACATAAGCAGAAAAGGCCAGAAGTGGTGTGGCTCAAGTGATAGAGTGCTAGCCTTAAGTAAAAGAAGCTCAGGGAGAGTGCCCAGGCCCTGAGTTCAAGCCCCAGGACTGACCAAAAATAAATAAATAAACATCAGGATTTCTCCCTCCTTTTGTCAATAAGACTATTTGGACCTCTCCCAGAACTGCTAGAACCATTTTCACCTCGCAAAGCAGCACAGGACCTGTGAAGGAGGGTGCCAGCAAGACAATAACCTGAAGTTCCAGACAAAGGACACTGCTGAACACCAGAGGCTCAGGCCTGTAATCCGAACGACTTAGGAGCTGAGATCTGAGGATTAAGGCTCAAAGCCAGCTTGGGCAGGAAAGTCCCCAAAACTCTTATCTTCAATGAACCACCAAAAAGCTAGAAGTAGAGGTGTAGTTCAAGTGGTAGAGCACTAGCCTTGAGCTTTTTAAAAAGCTTAGGGTTAGTGCCCAGGCCAAGTTCAAGCCCCAAGACCAGCACACACAAAAAAAGATAAATGACATGTATATACAACAGATGTAATATAGTCTGAATACATGCTACAAATATATTTCTAAGACGATGAACAGTTGAGCACCAATGACTGACTCATTCCTATAATCCTAGCTCCTAAAATACTCTCAATTCCAATTAACCAGCAACGAGCCAAAAGGGGAGATGTGGCTCAAGGGGCAGAGTGCCAGCTTTGAGACAAAAAGCTACATGACAGTGCTAAGCCCTGAGTTCAAGCCTTAGCACCAAAACCAAAACAACAACAACAACAACAACAACCACACACACACACACACACACACACACACACACACACACACACGAAAACTAAGACAAGAATAGATACCTAGTCAGCCTCCTTAGGAAGAGCTTACATGGCCATCAGCACGCACTCAGTATTCTCTGGTTACTGAGTGCAGCACACAAGGGCTAACACCGAGTCACTGCTGTGTGCCAAGGGGTTCAGGCATGCTGTGTGAACCAGGGGTTCAGGCGTGCTGGCAGCCCCGGTGCTGCTCAAGGGTCACTGTGAGCAGAGCTCTGCTCAGCGCCTGCAGAGCCATCAGAGCCAGAAGTCCCTGAACGGGAGGCTGCTCCCCGGGGTGCTCTTCCTGGAGAACAGGACACTGCGTCCTCCATAAATGCACAGAGAGCGCCTTACCCGCCCTTGTGCTTCTTTTTCTTTGGGGTGTCTTCTTCTGAGGTCCTCCGGCCTCGACCGCGGGAACTTCTTTTTTCTTTCTGACTCCGACCTTCTGAAAAACAATAAAGTCCCACGTTATTTTCCCAGGAATGAATGAAGCAGGACAAGACTCATTAAGTGCCTACCACTTTTCAACAAAATTCTTCCAAGTCCCAGAGTAATAAAACAAAGAGAACACCAGCAGACTTGCTTTTCAGTCCTCGTCCTCCAGCGCTTTCCAAGTCACTGCCGTCCATCTTGTCCTTCAGGTCGGCCTCGAAGCGTGCCAGGTCAGCATCAAGCCTTCGGATGTGTTTGTCCACCTGCAAAAGGACCTTTCTTGAAAATTGGGGCCATGTCTGGGGGCACATGTCTGTAAACCCCAGCTACTCAGGAGGCAAGTAGCAACGAGAATCTTGGTCAAATTAAGCATAGGCAACACAGCTATTAGCAAGACTCCATCTCAACCAGTAAGACAAGTGTAATGGTCTATAATTTCGGCTACACAGATATGGACAGTAGGATCATAGTCCAGGCCAGCCCAAGGCCAAATCACAAGACTAGCCAAAAGAAAGGGTGTGGTCCAAGGAGAAGAGCGTATGCTTAGCAAGTGCAAGGCTCAGTTCAGTAATCACAGTACCACCAAAGCTTAAAATAAAAGCAATAGACATAGATGTGACTCGAGTGGCACATTCCACCTTTGAGTAGAACCGTCAAACAAGAGTGTGAGGCCTGAATCCAAGTCCCAGTTAATCATTTAATTCACAAAATCTGGAAAAGCACCAGGTTAGCCAACATAAAACCCTGAGTCTAGTCCCAGTACTGTAAATAAATAACTAAATAAATGCAAGAGCTGAGGGCTGGGAAGGTGGCTCAGTGGTAGAGCACTTGCCTTACATTCATGAGGCCCTGGGTTCGATTCCTCAGCACCACATAAGCAAAAAGAAAAAAGCCGGAAGTGGCATTGTGGCTCAAGTGATAAAGCACTAGCCTTGAGCTTAAGAGCTGAGGGACAGTGCCCAGACCCAGAGTTCAGGCCCCACGACCAGACTCCCCCTCAAAAAAATGCAAGAGCTGGGAGCTCAATGGTAGAGTGCTTGCCCAGCAAGTTTGAGACCCTGGGTTTAATCCCTAGCACTAAATTAAAAACAAAAAATGGGCTGGGAATGTAGCTTAGTGGTAGAGTGCTTGCCTAGTATGCATGAAGACCTGGGTTCAAGTCCTCAGTACCACATACACAGAAAGCCAGAAGTGGCATTGTGGCTCAAGTGGTAGAGTGCTAGCCTTCAGCAAAAGACGCTCAGGGACAGTGCCCAGTCATCGAGTGCAAGCCCCAGGACTGGCCAAAAGAAAACCAAACAAAAAACCCAAAACTTGCAATAGCTCCCCTACCAATTAACAAAAAGGCCCAGAAACAAAACTATGTGAGTTTCAGATGACAGCTACCAGGTGCTGTGGCTTTCCCTGCTGGGAAGCTTTCCCTGGAGCCTGCCCCTACCATCTCAGATGAGAGCATCCTACCCACCCACCCCCTACCATCTCAGACAGGACCCCTGACCCCTCCTCACCATCTCAGACAGAACCCCTGACCCCTCCTCACCATCTCAGACAGGACCCCGACCCCTCCTCACCATCTCAGACAGAACCCCTGACCCCTCCTCACCATCTCAGACAGGACCCCTGACCCCTCCTCACAATCTCAGACAGAACCCCTGACCTCTCCTCACCATCTCAGACAGAACCCCTGACCCCTCCTCACCATCTCAGACAGGACCCCTGACCCCTCCTCACCATCTCAGACAGAACCCCTGACCCCTCCTCACCGTCTCAGACAGGACCCCTGACCCCTCCTCACCATCTCAGACAGGACCCCTGACCCCTCCTCACCATCTCAGACAGAACCCCTGACCCCTCCTCACCGTCTCAGAGAGAAACCCCCTAACCCCTCCTCACCATCTCAGACAGGACCCCTGACCCCTCCTCACCATCTCAGACAGGACCCCTGACCCCTCATCACCATCTCAGACAGGACCCCTGACCCCTCCTTACCATCTCAGACAGGGCCCCCTGACCCCCTGCCCCCTCCTCACCATCTCGTAGGTCTGCATGGCCAGCTGAACCTTGTCATCACTGTACTCTTTGCACTTGTTGTATGCACTCTGAATCTTCTGCAGGTGCTCTACTCGCTGATCAGAAGAAAGGGTCTTCACTGTGGAGATGTACTCTGCAGCCAGGATGTCAATCTCTGCTTTCTTATCTGGTGGAGATGGGTGAGAAACTAGCCCTGTACCAAGGTGCACTGCGTATCACCAGACTGACAGCAAATCTGACATCACCTAAGTGCTGAACAAAAGGTGGACCATGGGCTGGGACTGTGGCTCAGTGGTAGAGTGCTTGGCTAGCGTGCATGAAGCCCTGGGTTCGATTCCTCAGTACTACATTCCTCAGTACCTCAGTACCACTGTGGCACTGTGGCTCAAGTGGTAGAGTGTGAGCCTTGAGCAGAACAAGCTTAGAGATAGTGCCCAGGCCCTGATTTCAAGCCCCAGGACTGGCAAGAAAGAAAAGGTGGACCAACACCAGCCAAGGGGTGAAGTGTGCCTTATGCCTAGTAGCTTTCCCAGAGCTGGTCCCACTGGAGTTGTTAGCAAGTGCTCACTGCGCTCTTGGATGATTCGCTGTATGGTCATCTTGCCTAGGACCTGGCACACCACCCTTGGTCATGTGCCCCAAAGACATAGGCTCTCAGGTACCAGGAGACAACTCCACATCTAATCCACAATAAGAGCACAGATACATTCAGCCACACACACATTCATGTGTACAATCCCATAAAAGGTGACAATGGATGAAAACACAAGCATGCTGCATGCTCAGATTAACACCATCAGAGACAGACCCAACTCAGCTCTTGTTGAGGAGGGACAAGTCCGGTTGTAGGTGGGGATTTGCCACCAAAGAGCAGCAAGGACATGAGTGACTAGAAAGGACTCATGGACCTCCAGGCACAGGAACAATATCTCCATCTGATAGGCGGAACAGAAGTCTCACTTAAAGGCATTTGCTAACCCATCTGCAAATGCTGGATGCTGGTTTCTGAATGGATGCCTTATTTCACAGGTTTCCCCTTTCCCAAGACACTGCACCAACAAACTACAAACAACAGAGTTTCCAATCTGGCAAAAGCCCAATATATAAAGCATTCTCCCACACCACAGCATGTTACCATGAAACTTAAAACTGGAAATAAAAGGAACACATCAAAAATTTCATAATAGGAAAGAACAAGAAATCACATATATAAAGGATCAAATAGCCAAGTGTCACACAGGGAAGATGACTAGCGTAAGGGTGTAAGGGTGTGTCAGCCGCAATGTGAGCTATGTGCCTGATGAGTATGGTAACAGACTCACTGGCTGGGGACTCAGGCCTATAATCGGAGCTATTCAGGAGGCAAGATCTGAGAATCAAGGCCAGACAGGAAAGTCCATGAGACTCTTTTTTTTTTTTTTTTTTGTCGGTTGTGGGGCTTGAACTCTGGGCCTGAGTGCTGTCCCTCAGCTCTTCAGCTCAAGGCGAGCGCTCTACCACTTGAGCTACAGCGCCACTTCCGGTTTCCTGGTGGTTTATTGGAGATAGGAGTCTCACAGTCTCTCCTGCCCGGGCTGGCTTTGAACTGCAATTCTCAGATCTCAGCCTCCTGAGTAGCTAGGATTACAGACGTGAGCCACCAGCGCCCAGCTGAGACTCTTAACTCTAACTAACAACCAAAATGCCAGAACTGAGGCTGTGGCTCAAGTGATAGAGCCCTAGTACTGAGCAAAAGAGCTCAAGGACAGGAAGTGGTGATTTGGCTCAAGGGGTAGAGCACTAGCCTTGAGCTGAAGAGCTTAGGGACAATATCCAGGCCCTGAGTTCAAGCCCCACAACCAACCAAAAAAAAACAAAACAAAACTCAGCAACAGAGCCCAGACCCTGAGTCAAGCCCTAGGCCTGGCACACAAAAAAATTTTTTATAAAAGGTAAGCCAAGTCAAATCCTGGTGGTTCATACCTATAATCCTAGCTATTCAAGAGGTTGAGATCTAAGGATCAAAGTTTGAAGCCAACAGAAGCAGACAAATCCTCCAGACTCTTATTTCCAGTTAACCAGCAAAAAGGTCACACTAGAGGCAGGATTCAAGTGGTAGCGTGCCAGCAGTGAGCAGGTGAGGCCTTGAGTTCAAGCCCCAGAACAATCACAGAAAAATAACAAATAAAACTTGAAAGCTAAGCAAGGGGTGACACTGTCCAGAAGAGAAAATGTACACATTCCCTCAATTCTGAAACGTAACTCCTCTACACAACATCTTAATAACAACAATAAAATCACATTTTCAAAATTAGCCGGGGGCTGAGAATGTGGCTCGGTGGTAGTCTTTGCCTGGCATTCATGAAGGCCTGGGTTCAATTCTTCAGTTCCACATACACAGAAAAAGCTGAAAGTGGTGCTGTAGCTCAAGTGGTAGAGTGCTTGCCTTTAGAAAAAGAAGCTCAGGGACAGAGCCCAGGCACAGAGTTCAAGCCCCAGGACTGGCAACAAGAACAACAAACAAAATCAGCCAGGACAGGAACTGGTGGCTCACGCCTGTAATCCTTCACTACTCAGGAGGCTGAGACATGAGGTTATGGTTTGAAGCTTGTCCAGGCAGCAAAGCCTGTGAAAAAAGTAACCATCAAAAAGCTGCAAGCGGAGCTGTGGCTGAAGAACTGGTACACACGTACACACACACACGTACACACACACACACACACGTACACACACGTGTACACACACACACACACACACACACACAAAGAGGATAAAGTAGCTTATGCCTATAATCCTAGCTGAGCACCACAGTTCAAAGCCAACCCAGACAGACATATCTATGAGACTCTTATCTCCAATTAATATCCTAAAGACTGAAGTGAGGTATGGCTCTAGAACATGAAAGATGAGTGAGAGCTCAAGGCCCTGAGTTCAAGTTTCAGTAATGACACAAAAGACAAAAAAAAAAGTGGGGTAAGGAAATCCTGGAAGAACTCCAGAGCAACAAATACACAGAAGGCTGGAGCCAGACAAGAAAAGCCTGGGAAAGGGAGCTGCAGATCTGCCGGAATCCTGGAGGTCAGACAAAGCAGCAACTCCAAGAAATCGAGTTATTCAGAAAGTGTCAGGTAAACACACAACTGGGTGGCAGTTTTAACTATCTGCTAACGACAAGACTACCACAGATGGAAGGGCGTGCAGAGGAGTTCTTCAACTGCAATGAACTAAACCAAGTCTGAAACTTACTAGAAATGAGAAAGGACAAGAACATGTGGTTTAGGGGCTGGGAAGGTGGCTCAGTGGCAGAGTGCTTGCCTCCCATGCATGAGGCCCTGGGTTCCATTCGTCAGCACCACATAAGCAGAAAAAGCCGGAAGAGGCGCTGTGGCTCAAGTGGTAGAGCACCAGCCTTGAGCTGAAGAGCTGAGGGACAGCGCCCAGGCCCAGAGTTCAGGCCACAAGACTGGCAAAAAAAAAAAAAATATATGTGGTTTAGGAACAAGAATTAAATACTAAGGTAACAAAAATAATCTTTTTTTTTTTTTTCCTGGCCATAGGGTGCTGCCCCTTCACCACTTGAGCCACTGCACTACCTTCGGTTTACAGACTTTCCTGCCCAGGCTGAGTAGATAGGATTACAGGCATGGAGCCACTGGCACCCAGCTTACACCTGACTTTAACAAGTACCAGTGCTAAGCTGGGTACCAGTGACTCATGCATGTAAACCTACTCAGCAGGCTGATCTCTGAGAATCTTAGATCAAACCCAGCTTGGGCAGGAAAGTCCTTTTCTTTTTCTGGCCAGTCCTGGAGCTTGAACTCAGGGCCTGGGCACTGTCCCTGAGCTTGTTTTTTGCTCAATGCTAGCACTGTACCATTTGCACTGTACCATTTGAGCCACAGGGCCACTTCTGGCTTTTTCTGTCTATGCGGTATTGAGGAATCAAGGCCAGCGCTTCATGCGTGCTAGGCCAGCACTCTACCACTGAGCCACCTTCCCAACCCCTCCATGAGTCTTTTTTTTTTTTTTTTGTCGTGGGGCTTAAACTCTAAGCCTGGGCGCTGTCTTTCAGCTCTTCAGCTCAAGGCAAGCGCTCTACCACTTGAGCCACAGTGCCACTTCTGAAATTTCTAGTGGTTAATTGGAGATAAAGAGTCTCCTGGACTTTTTCCTGCCCAGGCTGGATTTGAATGGCGATCCTCAAATCTCAGTCTCCTGAAAAGCTAGGGTTACAGGTGAGCCACCAGCACCTGGCTCCATGAATCTTTTATTTACAATTATACAGTAAAAAGCCAGAAGTAGAGCTGTGGCTCAAACGGCAGCATGCACCCAAGCCAGCCAAGCAAGTGAACAAAAAAAGTGAACAAAAAAAAGAACACAGGACACCAGGGCTCACGCCTGTAATCCTAGCTACTCAGGATGCTGAGACCTGAGACCTGAGGCTTGAGGTTCAAAACCAGCCCTAGTGAGACTCTCATCTCCAATTAACCACCCAAAAGCCAGAGGCGAAGCTGTGACTCAAGTGGCAGAGCGCTAGTCTTGAACAAAAAAGCTCAGGGACAGCGCCCAAACCCTGAGTTCAAGCCCCAGGACCAACACAAAATAAGTAAATAAAAAGCTAAAGAATACAGTGTCTGCACGCATGCACACACAGAAGCATTGCTTGCCAGTAACTCACATTCATAACCCTAACTGCACAGGAGGGTCATGGTTCAAGGGTACCCAGCAGAAAAGTCTGAGAAACTCTATCTCTTAAAAAACAGGGCTAGACGTGTGGCTCAAGTGGCAGAAAACTAGCTATGGGCAAGTAAGCCCAGTGTTCAAATCCAGGTGCCAGAAAAAGAAAAGTGCCAGTGTTCCATTCTTCCCATTCCTACTCAGGAGGCTGAGGAAGGGGGATCCAGAGTTCTGGGCCAACCTGGGCTACAAGAGACAGCCTATCACAAAAAATAAATAATAATAACTACTATGAACAAAAACACCAGCACTCCTTGGAGGACACTGTACTATGCCCTGAGCTGGGCTACGGCTCCACTGCAGAGTCCCCCCAAGCTCTCTGCCACCCTGCATCTCCCTGGTCAGCTCTGGACGGACCCACCTTCTGTCCTCTGGTCTAGCTCACGCATCAACTGGAAGTTCCTCTGAAGTTCGCAGGGCAGGTTCTCAATGCCTGGAAGGGGTATGAAAGCTCTCAGGAAGACGGGTGGGCCTCCCAAGCCTTACCCACAAGTCTTAGCAGCCAGCCCAATTTGTCTTCTATCTCTGGGTTTGGGGAGTAAAAGGACTGAGTTCTTTTTAGGATGCAGCACAGTGTTGACAGAAGCTCACAAGCTTCAGAAGCCTCTAGAAGCAAGCAAAGTTAGTAGGGAATGCAGGAAACAGCTGCTAGCCTAGGGAGGGGAGACAGCCAGGGCTGGATGGCTTCTCTCAATGAACTGCGAGCTCCAAGGCTCGAGTCGGCCAGAATCTCTGCCCCGGGCACTGCAGGCCACAGGCACGGAAGCGTGACCCAAGGATAAAGCTGTTCCATCACACCACCGACAGAGCAGTACCTGGCCACAGGTCCACACGACCGGGGCCACTATCACTGCACTAGTCCCGGGCCGCGGCAGACCCGGGAGGAGGCCTGGGCGCTGCCCTCCGCCCTCCACAGCGTGCAGCCCCGCAGGACCCGGGAGGAGGCCTGGGCGCTGCCCTCC
>NW_012267390.1:240481-243933 GCF_000151885.1 Dipodomys ordii
ACCCCGGGCCCGGCGCCCCGCGCCCGCCTCGCCCCGGGCTCCCGGCGGCCCACGGAGCTGAGGAAGGGGAAGGGCCGACCTCCCTGCGGGAGCACGCCTGTAACCCTCGCGACTCTGGAGGCGAGATCTGGGGATCGCGCTTCCCTTCCCGGCTGGGCGGAGCCCCAGCTCAAGCCCCAGGACGGGCATGAAAGACGTGAAGACCCAAGCGAATAGGTGAAAAACACGAAGAAAATGTTGGGAAGCACACTGGTTTAGCGGCGCACACCTTTAATCCCTGCGTTCAGAGGGCGGCAGCCTGAGTGTGGGGAGACCCTGTCTCCACAGGGCTGGTGTGGCTCGCGGAGCTGCTGCCTGAGCTCTGAGAGGTGCTCGTTCATCCTCGGTGGGGGAACGTGTGTGTGTGAACGGACTTACCTGAAGCCAGAGGCTGGCAGCGCATACCTATAATTTTAGCTACCGAGGAGGCTGAGATCGTGAGCTGGCGCCAGCTCCAGTAGGAAAGTCCTCGAGATTCTTCAGTTAACCAGCAAAAACAAATAATGGCCGGGCGCGGTGGCTCACGCCTGTCATCCTAGCTACTCGGGAGGCTGAGATCTGAGGATCTCAAAGCCAGCCAGGGCAGGAAAGCCCGTGAGACTCTGATCTCCAATAAACCACTAGAAAGCCGGAAATAGCGCTGTGGCTCAAGTGGTAGAGCGATTACCTTGAGCTGAAGAGCTGAGGGACAGCACCCAGGCCCAGAGTTCAAGCCCCATGACCAGCAAAAAAAAAAAAGAAGCGGAGGTATGTTTCAAGTGGGAGAGTGCCATCCTTGAGCATAAAATCCCAGTGAAAGTGCAAGGCACTTAGTTCAAGTCCTAGAACTGGCACACACATAAATACTAGTAAATGCATATATTTATGCAAATATATTCATATATCTTTAGTTTAACTTATAATTAAATCAATACAAGTAAAACACTTGAGGTTGTATTGTTACTTTTTTTTCCTAACAAGTTGGCAAGGACTGAAAAAGTCTGAGGAAACCTAGGTTTGGCTGAAGTACAAAACACACAATCTGTGGGAATGTCTGTTGGTCCAAAATAGTTGAGCAGTTAAAAGTATCAGTAGTGCTGGGCACTGACAGCTCACACTTGTAGTTCTAACTACTCACTACTCGTGAAGCTAAGATCTGAGGATTGTGGTTGGAAGTCAGCTTGAGCCAGAAAGTCTGTGAGACTCATCTCCAATAAAAGTACTCAGAAAAAGCCAGTGGCTCAAGTAGTAGAGCGCTAGCCTTGAGCCAAAGAAGCTCAGGGACAGCACCCAGGCAGAGTTCAAGTCCCAGGACCAGTACAAATAATGTATTCTCACAATACAGGAAAACTGCAACACCTGGAACAGATAGTTTGTGTGTGTGTGTATATATATGTGTGTGTGTATATAATTTTATTTATGTGGTACCAAGGAGTCAAACCCAGGGCCTCATGTATGCGAGGCAAGCACTCTACCGCCCTGTCTGTATTCTTTAAGACTGATTCCATGGACACAGAGGGAAAAGTAAAATGGCAAAGATTTTTTTTATTTTTTTGGTCCTGTCGTGGGGCCTAAACTCTGGGCCTGGGCGCTGTCCCTCAGCTCTTCAGCTCAAGGCTAGCACTCTACCACTTGAGCCACAGCACCACTTATGGCTTTTTTCTTTTTGCTTATGTGGTGCTGAGGAATCGAACCCAGGGCCTCAGGCATGCAAGGCAAGCGCTCTACCACTGAGCCACCTTCCCGGCTCCTTGGCAAAGATTTATTAAAGAAAAAGATAAGCAGGGGCTGGGAAGGTGGCTCAGTGGTAGAGCACTTGCCTTGCAAGCCTGAGACCCTGGGTTCGATTCCTCAGCACCACATAAGCAAAAAGAAAAAAGCCGGAAGTGCGCTGTGGCTCAAGTGGTAGAACGCTAGCCTTGAGCTGAAGAGCTGAGGGACAACGCCCAGGCCCAGAGTTCAGGCTCTAGACGGGATCTCCCCCCCCCTCAAAAAAAAAAGAAAAAGATAAGCTAAGCTCCTGCTAGGCTGGAGGACACCACCTGATGTCTTGTGTAGGGATTAATAAGATGTCTGCGAGTGAAATACATAACCCTCAAGTTGATTAGGCAGCTGGGCACTGGTGAGTCACACCTGTAATCTTGAGATCAGAGGATCATGGTTCCAAGAAAGTACATGAGACTTTTTTTTTTTTTTTTGCCAGTCATGGGGCCTGAACTCTGGGTCTGGGCGCTGTCCCTCAGCTCTTCAGCTCAAGGCTAGGGCTATACAACTGGAGCCACAGCGCCACTTCTGGCTTTTTCTGTTTATATGGAGCTGAGGAATCGAACCCAGGGCCTCATGCTTGCAAGGCATGCGCTCTACCACTGAGCCACCTTCCCAGCCCTACATGAGACTTATCTCCAGTTAACCAGGAGAAAGCCAGAAGTGGAGCTGTGGCTCAAATAAGAGGGCTAGCCTTGACCACAAGAGCACAAGAACAGCACATAGGCATGGAATTCAAGCCCCAGTGTTGGTGCATGCACACACATAAAATCATTGTAGGTTTCACATGGACTGTATGAGTTTCCATGGGTCAATTAAACCCTCAGACTGCAAGCTGGTTCCTATCAGTCCACCGTTCAGGCACAAGTCTTCCAGAGATGTTCATGGGCCTCATATGCAACTACTCAAAGACATGGTGAGGGTTGTTGAATCTGTGGCTAGCCAGGTTTTTTTCTGTGCTCACTATACCATTCTTGGTTATCTTCATTAGCTTGTGCTAAGGCTGACTCAGATTTGCAGAGCTGCAGCTGTTTTCCCTGTGCCTTCATTGCAAGATCTGTGTATAAAGGTGGACCCTAACTGCACATTTCTAAGTGGAGGGCCAGGAAAAGGATTGCCAAACCATAAAAGGACAATTATTTGTTTGCTTATTTTTGTACCAGAACTGGGGTTTGAATGCAGGGCTTTGGCACTGCCCCTTAGATTTTTTACTTGAGCTCTAGCTCCACTCCCAGCTTTTTTGGTTAGCGCCTACCTAGGCTGGCTTAGAATTCTGATCCTCAGATCTCGGCCTCCTGAGTAGCTAGGATTACAGGCCTGAGCCTCCAGCGCCCGGTTCTACGGCCACATCCTGTTTCCTTAGCTTGACCTAAGGGCCTTACCTTGCTCACTTGCTCGCTCATAGCTAGAGCTCTACCACTGAGTCACACCCCCAGTCCAGCATTTTTGCAAACAGTCTGAAAGACTTTTTGCCCTGGGTGGCTTTGAACTGTGGTCCTCCCGAGTCGCTAGGGTTACAGGTGAGTCACCTGCAGAGGGGCCCTGGCCTGCGGAGGCCACAAGGTCAGGAAGAAACCAGTCCGGGCGGGTCCCCCGGAAACTACAAAGCGACGCGGTCATCCTAGCTACTCGGGAGGCTGGATCTGAGGCCCACGGTTCGAGGCCAGCCC
>NW_012267390.1:244927-245281 GCF_000151885.1 Dipodomys ordii
GCCGCGGCACGCGCGGCTCGCACGAGGTCTGCTCGCCCCAGGGCAGCAAAGGGCGCCTTAGAGAACAGCTCGATCCCCGCGCCCTCGCTGACGGGTGCCTTCCTCGGGGAGCTCGGGAAGGGCAGGCGCTGCGCGGGGTCACGGGCGAGCGTCTCTGGGGACTTGAACTCGCGGCTGGCCTTCCGCAGACGGCGGCCGCGCGGGCTAGTCGACCGCCGGCGCTTCCGGCCCGGAAGGGGCGGCACCGTCCCTCAGACCACGCCCTGTAGGCCACGCCCCCAGGCGGATCTCGCCCTCCGCCGGCCACACCCCCGCCAGGCCACGCCCTTCCAGCCCAGCCAATCGCAGCGGACG
>NW_012267390.1:246156-255185 GCF_000151885.1 Dipodomys ordii
CCCCAGGCCCGGCCTCTCCCCGGCGTGGCCGCCGCCCCAGGCCCAGCCTCTCCCCGGCGTGGCCGCTGCCCCGAGACCCCTCCAAAGGACGTGGCCTCTGGGGATCTGGCAGAATGAATCCAGAGTGAGAAATTGGGCGTCAGCCGAGCGCTCACTCACACGGGCAGCCTAACTTGAGCAGGCTTTTCTTTGTTCTAGAAAGATCAACTGAAATCGGCAAACTTCTGAGTTCCTACCTGGAAAGAAAAAGTGACCTGGAGGATCACTCCGTGCACCTGCTTTTCTCCGCAAACCGCTGGGAGCAAGTGTAAACACAGACCCCCGCCCGACCTGGCCAGGGCTGAGTGCTGCAGGACGGAGGGAAGGGGCAGGGTGGCTCAGGGCCCAGAGGCTCTGTACTCAGCAGCCCTGTGAGTCGAGGCCCCACAGCCTCCAGCGAGAAAAATCACTGCGTGTCCTCCTTCCTTAAGAATTTGGGGGCTGGGGGCGGTCATGGGACTTGAACTCAGGGCTTGGGCGCTGCCCCTGAGCTCTATCACTCAAGGCTAGCACTCTACCAGTTTGAGCCACAGCTCCACTTCTGGTTTTCTGGAGGTTAATTGGAGATAAGAGCCTCCTTTTTACTTGGGCTGGCTTTGAACCATGATTCTCAGATCTCAGCCTCTTGAGTAGCTAGGAGTACAGGCGTGAGCCATTGGTGCCCTGCTTAAACACATTTTTTTTTAAATAGCATCTTGCTGTGTATGGTTGGCCTGAAATTTTAAATTCTTTTGTCTCAGCCTCAAGTGCTGGGATCATGTGCATACAGCACAACACCTAGCTTCCCGTTAATTTATGTCATTAGGGTTGATAACCAGTACTGGAACATAAATCAGTGTATTAGCATTTACTGTCTTCACCTCCTTTTATCATACTAGATATTGCCTCCATTAATATTTTATGTATCAAGTGACTGGTGTATCCTTTCACATGATTTTGTTTACCCTTTCAACAAGTAGATAACGCATGTGGGGCTTCCTGTAGTAGTGTTTTTGTAGTTTTTGTGGGCCTGCGCTCCAGTAATGGGGTTTGAACTCAGGGCCTGGGCACTGCCCCCTTAGCATGAACGTTGATTTTTTTTTGTTGTTGTTTAAGATCGAGACTCATTACCTGAAACTTTGACTTACGGGCTAGCATTATGCCATCTGAGCCACTCCCTGAGCTCATGTCCCTTAGTTTTTTGCTCAAGGCTGTCACTCTATCACTTGAGCCCAGCTCCACTTCTGGCTTTTTGGTGGTTAATTGGGGATAAGAGATTCACAGAGGGGCTAGGAAGGTGTCTTAGTAGAGTTCTTGCCTAGCGTGAGGCCCTGAGTTTGATTCCTCAGCACCACATAAGCAGAAAAAACAGAAGTGGCTCAAGTGGTAGAGTGCTGGCCTTGAGCAAAAGAAACTTAGGGACAGCGCTCAGGCCCTGAGTTCAAGCTCCAGGACTGGCCAAAAAAAAAATCACAGACTTTCCTGCCTGTCGGGCTTGGCACCATGATGCTCATATCCTAGGAGAGTGGCCAGGATTACAGGAGTGAGACCAGCTCCCAGTCTGTGTGGATGTTGTTTAATGTGAAGGATCATGGCATCCAGTTCCCTGGACACCTCTGCCTGCCTGCAGACCCTGTGGAGCAGGAGACGGCTCCCGGGAGAGGGTGCTGGGAGTGCATTTCACCTGCCCCTGTGCTCCTTCTGTAGTCTCCAGACTTAGTTCTTTGTCTTGCATTGAGTGGCTTTCCTCAGTCCACATTTGTGGTGAACAAGAGACCATTTTTATTATATTTTATACATCTAGAATTTATAGAGGTAATTGTTGACTTTCTGTGAGAGCTTTGAAAAAAGTCATATGACTCAGATGTCTTAATTTGAAAAGGAGAATATGCCTGGTTGTACTTTATAAATAGTGGTCAGACCTCAGTCTGCATCACTGTCCATCTCTTCTGCACAGATTGCTGCCTTTTTAACTTTTTTTTTTTTTGCTAGTCCTGGGGCTTGAACTCAGGCCCTGGGTACCTCACTGTCTCTGAGCTTTGGTAGCTCGAGGCTGGTACTCTACCACTTGAGCCACAGTTCCACTTCCTGCTGTTTTGGTAGTTAATTGGAGATAAGAGTCATGGACTCTCTTGCCTAGGTTGGCTTCAGGCCTCCATCTTCAGATCTGAGCCTCCTGAGCAGTTAGGATTTCAGGCGTGAGCCACCTTGCCTGGCGCAAGTTGCTGATTTGCCAGCTGATTTGTATTCATTTTTCTTACGTCATTTCATCACTTGAGAATTTATTTCTGTTGAATGCTTCTTAGTATTTCACTGGAGTACAGCTTATAACTTAGCTACTGAAGGATGTCTTGGTTCCAAGGTTTTGCAATCATGAATAAAGCTATCGATGGATTGCATGGCGTGTTTAGTCTTCCAAAGTGGCGTATTTTATATTCCCACAAGTTACGTGTAATCCATATCCTCACGGGCCCTTGGCTTCCAGATGTTGGCCGATCTTGAAGGGGCATGGTGGCGTTTCATCTCGTTTGTGTGGGTGTGAACATGGCACGTGCACCTGACTGGGGCTTGGACCCCGGCTTGTCTGTAGTTCCTGCTCTATCACTGGAGACATGCCTCCAGCTCAGCATTTTGCTGGCCAATTTGGAAATGGAGTATCATGGACCTCAGTCCCTGTCACCTGGGTTCTCGTTCTAACGAACGTAGAAGTTTATATGTTTATTTTGGATGAAGTGTCAGCTAAAGGCCATTTTTATTGGAGTTCTTTTTCATTAGTGGTCGGTCACGAACTTCGCCCTTCAGTAATGTTTGTTTTCCTATTCTTGCATCTTGAGAATTTATTTTTTGCCAGTCCTGGGGCTTGAACTCAGGGCCTGGGCACTGTCCCTGAGCTTCTTTTGCTTAAGGCTAGCACTCTACCACTTGAGCCACAGTGCCACTTTTAGCTTTTTCTGTGTATGTGGTGCTGAGGAATCAAACCCAGGGCCTCATGCATGTGGGGCAAGCACTCTACCACTGAGCCGCCTTCCCAGCCCAGTACCTTGAGATTTTTTTTATTTTAGCTGGGTACTGATACAGGGGTAATCTACTGGACTGCACAGTATGTAGTACTGATACTGGAACAGGCTCACACCTGTAGTCCTAGCTATTCAGGAGGCTGAAATCTGAAGGTTAGGGTTCCAAGCCAGCCCAGGCAGGAAAGTCCATGAGACTTTTCTATATCTTGTTAGTCCTGGGGCTTGAACTCTGGGCCTGGCACTGTCCTTGAGCATTTTGTGCTTAAGGTTAGTGCTCTATCACATGAGTCACAGCTCCACTTCTGAATTTTAGTGGTTAATAGGAGATGAGTCTCACAGACGTTTCTGTCTGGGCTGGCTTTGAGCCTTGAGCCTCAGATCTCATCTTGAGTAGCTGGGATTATGGGTGTGAGCCACTGTTGTTGTTTTGTTTTGTCAGTCATGGGGCTTGAACTCTGGACCTGGGTGCTGTCCCTCAGCTCTTCAGCTCAAGGCTAGTGCCCTACCCCTGAGCCACAGGCTACTTCTGGCTTTTTCCTGCTTATGTGGTATTGAGGAATCGAACCCAGGGCCTCATGCATGCAAGGCAAGCACTCTTGTTTTCTTTTGTTTTTGTTTTTGGTCGGTCGTGGGGCCTGAACTCTGGACCTGGGTGCTGTCCCTCAGCTCTTCAACTGAAGGCTAGTAGTATTCTACCACTGGAGCCACAGCGCCACTTCCGGCTTTTTCTGCTTATGTGGTGCTGAGGAATTGAACCCAGGGCCTCATGCATGCAAGGCAAGCACTCCACCACTGAGCCATCTTCCCAGCCCCTCTTCTTGTTTTCTTTTGGCACGATGTACTTTACATTTATGTCTGTGGCCCATGTTGAGTTAGTCCTATGAAGTGGGTTTTATGACCATTTCTGCTTTGCCTCTACCCCTTGCTCAGAGGCCAGGCAACTGTAGTTTTGTCTGTCACTGGAAGGTTTCCAGTGAGATGGGCTGTTAGCCTATCTGTTGACGTCAGGCCCCGTGTGTGTGCACATCTGGATTTCAGTGCCTTGGGGATGATAGTTGTGGTTGTGTTGTTGAGGACATCCTTAACCTTCTGTCCATCTTGGAAGCATCACTGGCCGCTCCTGGTGCCCCTCTCCCTGTCCCCCACTGCCTTCGCCCCTTGAGTCAGGCAGCTGAGGGCGCCTCTGTCACAGCTTTAGCTGGGCTTGCCCCTACTTAGTGAGGTTAGCCCTGCTGAGTTCTGCTGCGAGTGTAGTGCCCAGGGAAAAACACACTGCATCTTATTTTAAATGAAAATACAGTGTAAAAAAAAATCCTGCCAGGCACTGGTGGCTCATGCCTGTAATCTTGTGTACTCTGGAGGCTGAGATCTGAGGATCATGGTTCAAAGCCATCCATGGCAGGAAAGTCCTTGAGACTCTTACCTCCAATAAGCCACCAGAAAACCAGAAGTGGCGCTGTGGCTCAAGTGGTAGAGCACTTGCCTTGAGCTGAAGAGCTGAGGGACAGCACACAGGCCCAGAGTTCAAGCCCCATGGCTGAGACACACAAACACACAAATTATGTGCACTTTGCGCCAGTGGTTCATGCCTGTAATCCTAGCTACTCAGGAGGCTAAGATCTGAGGATTGCAGTTCAAAGCCAACCCTGGCAGGAAAGTCCAAGATATTCTTATCTCCAATTAACCACCAGAAAACTGGAAGTGGTGCTATGGCTCAAGTGCTTGCCTTGAGCTGAAGAGCTGAGGGACAGGCCCAGAGTTCAAGCCTCAGAATGGACACAAAAAACCCCAAACAAAAAAGCATGCATGAATTGCACCATTAGGACAATTAGCATGAAGATACAAGATACAAATCAGTTCTGGGGCTCAGGAGTATTCTGTTTTTCAGGCCATTGATGAAGGAGAAGTTGAGCCAAGGTGTGACCCTTGTTGTGGACAGATATGCGTTTTCTGGTGTTGCCTTTACAAGTGCCAAGGAGGTAAGTGCTGTGGTGCCCACGGGAGCAGCCGGTGTGTGGCCAGGGGCGGCCCTGGCAGCCAGCAGGGACGGCTGCCACACGGAAGCACAGTCACCCCTCCTTGGAGGAGACAATTCTTTTTTTGTCAGTGGTAGGGCTTGAACTCTGGGCCTGGATGCTGTCCCTCTGCTCTTCAGCTCAAGGTGAGCACTCTACCGCTTGAGCCATAGCACCACTTCTGGTTTTCTACTGATTTATTGGAGATAAGAGTCTCACGGACATTCCTGCCCAGGCTGGCTTTGAACTGCGATCCTCAAATCTCAGCCTCCTGAGTAGCTAGGATGACAGGTGTGAGCCACCGGTGCCCGGCCAAGGAGACAGTTCTTAAGTGTAACCATTCATCAATAGGAAAGACTTATGTGGATGCAGGGTGTCTTCACAGACACAGCTTATTTTAGTTGGGTGGTTTCACTGCACATCAAGGATGGTTGGTTGGTAGTATGCTTTTTCATAGCCTTGCTTTGTGTCCACATGTCATGAACGAGTAGAACGTTCCTGTGCCAGGGAGCTTGTCCATCATGTATCGTAGTGGTGGACTGGACTGCACTGGCCCTTTCTGATTTTTTGTCTTGGTTTTTGAGACACAGGCTTCCTCTGTAGCCAGGACTGGCCTCACACTGATGATCTGCCTCTACCTTCCAAGTTACTTCTTTTTGTGTGTGTTGGTCGTGGGGCTTAAACTCCGGGCCTGGGTACCATCCCTCAGCTCTTCAGCTCAAGGCTAGCGCTCTACCACTTGAGCCACAGCGCCACTTCTGGTTTTCTGGTGGTTTATTGGAGGTAGGAGTCTCAGTCTTTTCTACCTGGGCTGGCTTTGAACCATGATCCTCAGATCTCAGCCTCCTGAATAGCTACAATTATAGGCATGAGCCACTATTGCTAGCTTGCTTCCTTTTATTTTTTGGGGGGTCCGGTCATGGGGCCTGAACTCTGGGCCTGGGCGCTGTCCCTCAGCTCTTCAGCTCAAGGCTAGCGCTCTACCTCTTGAGCCACAGCGCCACTTCTGGCTTTTTTTCTTTTTGTTTATGTGGTGCTGAGGAATTGAACCCAGGGCCTCAGGCATGCAAGGCAAGCGCTCTACCACTGAGCCTCCTTCCCAGCCCTTGCTTCCTATTTTTAAAACTTGAAAATGGGAGTCCCCAGCCTCACGGACCCTCTGGTTCCTTTGTGACACATCAGAGAAGTCTAGCACTTCTTTATGAATATTTCAGTGCTCATTTTTAAAAAGTTTTAGAAACATACTCTTACCTTTAAAGAGCAGTTATTTATTTACTTATTTATTTATTGTCAGTTGTGGGGCTTAAACTCAGGGCCTGGGCACTGTCCCTGAGCTCTTCCGTTCAAGGCTAGCGCACTACCACTTTGAACCACAGCTACACTTCCAGTTTTGTTTTGTTCTTTTGTTGTCGTGGGGCTTGAACTCTGGCCTTGGGCACTGTCCCTACGCTCTACCGCTTGAGCCACAGCGGCACTTCTGGTCTTCTAGTGGTTTATTGGAGATAAGAGTCTCA
Organism: Dipodomys ordii; assembly: GCF_000151885.1. Classification (NCBI taxonomy): domain Eukaryota; kingdom Metazoa; phylum Chordata; class Mammalia; order Rodentia; family Heteromyidae; genus Dipodomys; species Dipodomys ordii. Next base: position 252,721 of record NW_012267390.1, read on the forward strand.
TGGACTTTGCTGCCCAGGCTGGCTTTGAACTGCAATCCTCAGATCTCAGCCTCCTGAGTAGCTAGGATGACAGGCGTGAGCCACCAGCACCCGGCCACTTCCGGTTTTTTGAGTGGTTAATTGGAGATAAGAGTGTCATGGACTTTTCTGCCCAGCCTGGCTTCAAACCATGATCCTCAGATCTTAGCCTCTCAAATAGCTAGGTTTACAGGGTTGAGCCACTGGGGCCTGGCTCTACAAAGCAGTCCATTCTGTAGTGTTATTAAACAGTAGTACAAACTTCCCAGCTCTCTCAAAAGCTATTTGATCGTCCTGTTTATATTCTTAGTTATATTGAACCAGAATTCAGTTAAAGTCCTGTCTTTTCCTTTCATTAACATTGTACAGTTTTTATTTGGGGCCCATTGCTTACTAGGTGGGGTCCTGGGTTCAAGCCCAAACACCAAATGAAAACCTTTTATTTTTGCAAGCTTAATTTGAAGTGCGTTGGGCCTCTCAACAAAAGGCAGGTGGTGTTTGTCTTTTTGTGATAGCATCCCATGGTGATGATTAGTTGAAAAAACAATCCCTTTTTTATTTTTGTCAGTCCTAGGACTTGAACTGAAAGGTCTGGGTGCTATCCCTGAGCTCTTTTGCCCAAGGACAGTGCTCTACCACAATCCACAATGCCTGAACTACCTAAACTGGCTTTGAACCACAATCCTTAGATCTTAGGATTATAGGTGTGAGGCTATATATACATACATATATATACATACATAGTCTTTTTTCTTTTCTTTTTGTTGGTTGTGAACTCAGATCCTGGGCGCTATCCCTCAGCTCTTCAGCTCAAGGCGAGTGCTCTACCACTTGAGCCACAGCGCCACTTCCATTTTTTTCTGGTGGTTAATTGGAGATAAGAGTCTCACGGACTTTCCGGGCAGGGCTGGCTTTGAACCATGATCCTCGGATCTCAGTCTCCTGAGTATCTGGGATGACAGGCTGAGCCACTGGTGCCCGGCTACATAGCCTTTTAATTGGCCTTTTTTTTTTCTTTTTTCCCTTGATACTGATTCTGTGGTTTGAACTCGGGACTGGGTACTGTCCATTAGCTTTTTCTCTCAAGACTAGTGGTCTACCACTTGAGCTACAGTTGCACTTGCAGCTTTTTGTCTGAGACTGGGACTTGGCCTTGGTATCTGAGCTTTCATTCATTGGCTGGCCCTCTAGCACTTGAGCCGTCCCTCTAGCCCTCAGCCTTGCAGTAGGCACCTGCCCTCTGTCTCTTGTATTATGTGAAGTCTTCCCAATGGAGTACTTGGTTTGTATGGTTTTATACCATTCAGAAGACAGCAGCCGGGCACTGGTGGCTCACGCCTGTCATCCTAACTACTCAGGAGGCTGAGATCTGAGGATCACAGTTCAAAGCCAGCCTGGGCAGGAAAGTCCATGAGATTCTTACCTCCAATAAACCACCAGAAAACCAGAAGTGGTGCTGTGGCTCAAGCGGTAGAGTACTCGCCTTGAGCTGAAGAGCGCAAGGACAGCGCCAGGCCCTGAGTTCAAGCCCCATGACCAACAAAAACAGAAGACAAAGCAAACATCAGCATGCTCTAGGCGTATCTCCAGGTGGTCTCCTGACGTCCTAATGTCTGTGCTGACTCCACAGACCCTGTCCTCACCACGGTGTGTGCCTTGCGCTGGGAGGGCTTTCTAGCCTAGCTTTTTTTCAGAAATGAGGACACCATTTTTAGTGACCTGAGCCGGTTGGTAAGTGGGAACGCCATGAGATTGGCACAGCCCTGCCGTGCGGGCGGCAGTGCTCTTCCCACCTGACAGCCCCATTGCTCTTCCCGCCTGAGACCTGTGGGTGGAAGGCGATGGCCAGGGCCTAGTGCCTGTCTTGTGCCATTTGCTCTCTGCCTCCAGCTTCGGCTGGGTTGTGCTTTCTTGCTGGGAAGGTCTGGAGCGGTCTCTGGCCGCTACCCACCCCGTGGTACAGGTGCTGGTGCACGGACACCGTTCACACACAAGGTAGTCGCTCAGGGAAGCCGGCAGGTGGCGCAGGGGAGACCCACCATTGGAAAAGCCTGTACAAAAATGCTCACTAACGGTACTTTGTGTCTCACTAAAAACGACTTTTTTATTTTTATTTTTATTTTTTTTGGGTCCAGTTGTGGGGCCTGAACTCTGGGCCTGAGTGCTGTCCCTCAGCTCTTCAGCTCAAGGCTAGCGCTCTACCACTTGAGCCACAGCGCCACTTCCGGCTTTTTTTTTTCTTTTTGCTTATATGGTGCTGAGGAATCTAACCCAAGGCCTCAGGCATGCAAGGCAAGCGCTCTACCACTGAGCCAACTTCCCAGACCCACTAAAAACGACTTTTATGACTTTTTTTTTTTTTTTGCTCCAGTCATGGGGCCTGAACTCTGGGCTTGGGCGCTGTCCCTCAGCTCTTCAGCTCAAGGCTAGCACTCTACCACTTGAGC
>NW_012267390.1:255235-262829 GCF_000151885.1 Dipodomys ordii
TTTTTTTTGATCCGGTCGTGGGGCCTGAACTCTGGGCTTGGGCGCTGTCCCTCAGCTCTTCAGCTCAAGGCTAGCACTCTACCACTTGAGCCACAGCGCCACTTCTGGCTTTTTTCTTTTTGCATATGTGCTGCTAAGGAATCGAACCCAGGGCCTCATGCATGCAAGGCAAGCGCTCTACCACTGAGCCACCTTCCCAGCCCCGACTTTTAGATTAGACCTCACTCAGCTTGTTTTTGCCTGCTGTTGGGTTCTTTGTTGGCAGAACTTTTCCTTGGATTGGTGCAAGCAGCCGGATGTGGGCCTTCCCAAACCTGACCTGATCCTGTTCCTTCAGTTACAACTGGGGGAGGCTGCAACCAGGGGGGAGTTTGGCCGCGAACGGTACGAGAACGGGGCTGCCCAGGAGCGGGCGCTGCGGTGTTTCCAGCAGCTCATGAGAGACACGACCTTGAACTGGAAGGTCAGTCTACCTGTACAGATGGGTGGAGGCTAGTTTTCCAGTGTGCATTTCCCAGCCGCGGGGGAGGGATGAAGGCACCCCCGCCCCATGATGGCAAATTGCAATTCCCCGTGGTTCTTCAAAGTATCGAGACTTGGTGCCTTGTCTGTGGCCAGAGTTGGAGGAGCAGTCCCTTGCATGCGTCTCTCCATAGTCAGCAGCCCAGCCTACTCCATCTCGTCCTCTGCAAGGCTTTAGCCACAGGCGCCATCATTTGGAGTGTGTAGTCCTACAAGCCACTGCACACACTCTTCGCCTTCCATCCTTATCGCAGAAGTGCTTAGGTATTGTTCCCATTTTCAGGTCATGCTGTCAGAAGGGGTCAGTTCTCAGACTTGTCTTACTGCCCTTTCAGTCTACAGAACACACTGTTCCTGCTGGCCCCCGGTCAGTGCCGTCCAGGGCTGCTGCACAGTCACGGCTGGACTCTATCCCACCCTGTACGTGGCGCCCCACAGGCTGGGGTGACCGTAGCCTGGAGCTCACCAGTGCCCGTACGGGGCCTCCCTTCGGTGCTGCTGCTTCTAGGTGGTTCTTTGACAGATCCGCCTCACCCTCCCTTCTCCCCAGGGACGTGGGCGCTGCCCTTGCATGCCTTGTTCTCTCCGCGACCCCAGCTCTTCCCTGCATACTGGCTGCCCACAGCAGACCGTCTCGTGAGCTCCCGCAGAGCCTCAGCCCGGGGCCCCACTGCCCACACTCGTTGTAGACACTCTGTGACTGTAGTATCTTTGCTCATAAGCTTTGCAGCTTATGTTCTAGAACAGATAACAGGCTAGGCGCTGGTTGCGCACACCTGTAATCCTAACTGTTCTAAAAAGGTTGAAATCACAGCTCATAGCCAGCCTAAGCAGAAACATCTATGAACTATCAAAAGGCTGGAAGTACAGCTGAACTGCTGAAGTGGTAGAATGCCAGGCTTGAGCAAAGAAAGCTCAGGGGTAGTGCCTAGACCCTGAGTTCAAGCCCAGGACCAACACAAGAAAAACAAAATCAGTTGACCGTGCCCTTCCCCTTGAAATGCTCATTTTCTCGAGCGGTGAGCAGGCCCAGATGCCATCCTGGAGGGTCTAAGCAAGGCTGGCGTTGGTACACATGAGGAAGTATTTTCCTTCACATAGGGTCACAGCCCTAAGTGATGCTTAGACTCCATGCGCCTTAGCCCTGAGAGATTTTCCAAAATGTGCTGGAAAGGGTCTTAGCCCCACAGAGCTGAGGGCCGCCCCAGATGCACAGCAGAAGAGATATCTAAGCACTGGCGGGCTGGGAAGGCAGCTCAGTGGTAGAGCGCTCGCCTCACATGCATGAGGCCCTGGGTTCGACTCCTCAGCACTACATAAGCAGAAAGAGCCGGAAGTGGCGCTGTGGCTCAAGTGGGAGTGCTCGCCTTGAGCTGAAGAGCTGAGGGACAGCGCCCAGGCCCAGAGTTCAGGCCCCAGCACTGGCATGTACCTCTGATTTCCTCACCTGGCTTTCTTCTGGTATTGAGGTTTCTACCTGTTCTGATTCTCCACAAGGCACAGGCAGCGCAGCTGAGTTAGGACAGCCTTCAACTCCTGAGCCAGGTCCCACAGTATAGCTCCCTTCTGGAGGCAGGGTTCGGGGACGGGGGCAGCCGCCCTGAGGAAGCCGGCACCTTTTTCTCACTTGTCAGCTGAGGGGCAGTCATGGCTGGCTCGGGGCTCGGCGGGCAGCCGCACCTGGTCTTCCTTCTGTGTCGGTGGTGGCAGCGGTGCAGACCGCACTCCTGTGACGGGGTTCAGGGCCCTCGCCACCCTGGCAGAGGAAGGTGGCCAGAGGGTCTCTTTTCCTGCACCCTCTGCTGAACAGGTGGTCGACGCTTCCAAAAGCATCGAGGACATCCATCAGGAAATCTGCGCGCTCTCTGAGGATGCCATCCTCAGAGCCGTGCAGAGGCCACTTGGGGAGCTGTGGAAATAAGCAGGCTCCAGCGCCAGGTCCACGTCCTGCAGTCCCTCCCAAGGCGAGAAGACACTCTTCAGATTTCACTGCTTCAGAGACCTTTGAGCCCCCTCTGGCGACCTGCCGCTGGAGTGCATCCAGGCCTAGCTGGCATGCATGCCAGGGAAAGCCCTCTTCCACGCCTCCAACCTGCAGCTGACGTGTTTTCTCACTGAACGTCAGTGGCTGAGCCATTTCACTGAGATCTACATCATTGGAAATTATCAGTTGGACTTCTTGTTTCCTACTAATAAAAACAGAACTGAAAATGTGTGTGTGGACGGTGTGGCTTTGAGTGGAATCTGCCCTCATGAGCTTGAGCACTTGCAGCTTTTCTGAACCCAACGACGTTAAATTGCCTTCACTTCTTAACCTTTCAGAGCATCTCCTGGGGACAGCATGAGGGGAAGCAGGGCTGAAGTGACGGGCAGGCCGGCACCACCAGAGTGTTGTGCAGGGGCCGCCGTGAGCGTGGCGAGGGGCCTCCAGCCCCTCATGTGGGGACTCTTTGGTGCTGGTCCTGGGACTCGAACTTGGGGCCTGGGTGCTATTCCTGAGCATTTGTTTTGCTCAACGCTAGCACACTTGAATCACAGCTCTACCTCTGGCTTCTTGGTGGTTAATTGGAGATAAGAGCCTCACAGACTTTCCTTCCTAGGCTGGCTTTGAAGTGGGATCCAGAGCCACTAGGATTACAGGTGTGAGCCATCAGCACCAGGCTGGGGAACAGGGTCAGATCTGCAGTCCTAAGGGTGGAGGGATGACGGTGGCCTCCAGGACCACGAGAACGTGTGGAGGCAGCAAGCGAGACGGGAGGCCTGTGCTCCCCCCCGCCCCCTGCCGTCCCCAAACCAGACCAGCCCCAGCGCACCCCGCGGGACCCTCCGAGACGCACAGCCCTTCCTCGTGTCTCCTGTCACAGGGCAGGTGCCTGCTCCCGGGCCTAGGTGAGGACACACTTGCGGCAGGACAGAAGCAGGCCGGCTCCCCTGGCTATCGCACGGGTGTCCCATCTGTGACGGGATGAGCTAGACATTCACACTTAAAAACTAACCAGCGGGAAAAAAATCAATAGACACAAACTGTTTTCTACTGAAACTTATTATTTGCATTAGGAATCGCAAACTATACTACTGAGAATGAACAACCTCTCCAGGAAGCATTTCCTCTGCTACCTCTGGGGGTAGCAGTCCACCAGACCACTCCTGGCGCCGCAGCAGCGTCTGCAGCGAGACCCCATGCCACAGCAGCACCGTGGCCACTGGACCTGGGAAGCAGGACCCTACAGGGGTGGGCATGGGCCAGCCTTACCTGTTACCCCAACCCACCTGTAGCTGTGGGAGAGAGGGAGGAATGGCGAAATAAATTATGCAGACAGAGTGGCCCCTGCTAACTTGGTGGGCACCTAGGGCTAGCGGGGGCAGTTCCTGCCCAGCCTGTCTGCAGAATGAAGAGAGGGTCTCCAGACAGTGCCTCTCCCAGCCCCTCCCGGCGGCCTCCTGTTCACGCCCCCTGGATAGAGAGGGGGACCCGAGCGTCTGGGAAGCCGGGTCACAGGGGCCTGCAAGCCCTCCTGCCAACACCAGGAGCCCCGCTGCCCCCCCACCATCTAAAACTGCAGTGACCCAGGAGAGAAGTTCTGAGAAGGGCCAGAGTGTAGAGGAAGGCTAAGGTGGCAGCACGCGCCCCCACCATGAGTGTCACAGGCAGAGCAGCTCTGCCCTCCCCGAGGGGAAGCTGGGTGACAAGCAAACAGCAGCGGCGGTGCAGCTCAGTGCAGCGGCCCCTGGAGGGATCCCCGGAAGGTGCCCAGTGGCTCAGGCCTCCACACTTGCTGGCCTCGTCTTTGGATCTCCACGTGCGCCTCGAGTACTTTTCTCCCTAAAGCAGGCAGAAGTCATGCTGTAATTCTTTCCCCCTCGCTCTCCCTTTGAGGTAGCCCTTGGTAAACCACACCGGGCAGAAGCCAGGCCAGAAGCTTGCCCTGCCCAGCAAGGACAGCAGAGGCCACAGTGGCCATTGCTCCGTACGTGCCAACCTGTACGTCTTGAGACTCTGGCCTGGGAAGTGCCCCAGAAATTCGTGTCTGTGTTGAGCAACTTCAAACAGGGCTTTAATTCCATACAAACCAGACACTGGCACTAGGAAAAAGCAGGACCAAAGCCCATGCACTGACACGCGGCTGGCAGTGTCAAGTGGAGAACTCTGGAGGCCCGGACCTGCTGCACTGGGCTTCTATAGCGGCGTCATGTGAGGGAGAGCCCCGGCGTGTGTTCTGGGCTGAGAAGCGCGACTCCAAGCAGTAAGGCTCGGGACAGCGCAGTCCCCATCCCCGGGCGGAGTGGCACCCTCTGGACAGAGCAGCCCAGGCACGCAGCACTTGGCAGGGTGGGCTGGATGGATGGAATGCGGTGGCACCTAGCACCCAAAGCAGGGCCGGATTCTCAAAATGTCCCAGCGAGGGCCACGGAGGCCATCCCAAACCAGGGTTTTCAGAGCGACAAGATCTCAAAGTCTTCATCCTCTGAGTCAAAGAATCTTTCCAGTCGTTCTACATCAGAAGAATCTGGAAGGAACAGGATGAAATCTCATCAGAGTGCTCCAGGACTGCTTGGGTGAACAGGACAGGAAGATGCGGGAAGAGGGGGAGAAGCCCAACAGGCCTTTCTGGCGCCGCAGCCCTCCCGGCCTCCGAGGGCACTGGCTCCTGGGGGGGGCAGGGTGTGTGCAGGCTGTGCCCAGACCCTCACACCTGCAGGACGGGAGCCCCCCCCCACACGCATGCACAGGGTGTGCCCAGACCCTCACACCTGCAGGACGGGAGCCCCCCCACACACACACTCAGGGTGTGCCCAGACCCTCACACCTGCAGGACGGGAGCCCCCCCCCACACGCATGCACAGGCTGTGCCCAGACCCTCACACCTGCAGGACGGGAGCCCCCCACACACAAACAGGGTGTGCCCAGACCCTCACACCTGCAGGACGGGAGCCCCCCCACACACGCATGCACAGGGTGTGCCCAGACCCTCACACCTGCAGGACGGGAGCCCCCCCCCACACGCATGCACAGGGTGTGCCCAGACCCTCACACCTGCAGGACAGGAGCCCCCCCACACACACACAGGGTGTGCCCAGACCCTCACACCTGCAGGACAGGAGCCCCCCACACACACACACTCAGGGTGTGCCCAGACCCTCACACCTGCAGGACGGAAGCCCCCCCCCACACGCATGCACAGGGTGTGCCCAGACCCTCACACCTGCAGGACGGGAGCCCCCCCCACACACACAGGGTGTGCCCAGACCCTCACACCTGCAGGACAGGAGCCACACACACACACACACTCAGGGTGTGCCCAGACCCTCACACCTGCAGGACGGGAGCCCCCCCACACACGCATGCACAGGGTGTGCCCAGACCCTCACACCTGCAGGACGGGAGCCCCCCACACACACACAGGGTGTGCCCAGACCCTCACACCTGCAGGACAGGAGCCACACACACACACACACACATGCACGCGCATGCGCACGCACACACACACACACGGTGTGCCCAGACCCAGTGATACCTCATACCTGCAGCACAGGATCCCCCCACACATGCACACACACACACACACACACATGTGCACACACACATGTGCGCGCACACATACACACAGAAGGTGTGCCCAGACCCAGGTGACACCTCACACCTGCAGGACAAGAGGCGTGCGCGCACACACGCATACATGCACACACACACACACACACACACAGATGTCCTGGCTGAGGACTAACCTTGCCATACACAATCGGCCTGAGGCCAGCCATGGCGCTCTGTCTCGGTCTGTGCCCTGGCCAGTCCCAGGGGTCGGGACCGCCCTGGCTATCGGCTCCGGTAGGAGACGGCATCACCACCGAGCCTGAGCACCCTGGCTGGGCAGGTGGCCTCGGATGGGCGGGGAAAGGAGTGGGTGGCTCAAAGCTAGCAGACACGCCACGCTGTGACACAGATGGCCCCACCAGCCTGCCCCTGAGGACCACACAGCCCTCCAGGACCAACGACAAGCCGGTCAACATCTGGGGTACGAGATGCACAGAGATCCCACCCGGACTGCCTGCAGCCTCGCACTCACCGAGGGACAGGTTGAGGACGTCTGGACAGGCCAGGTGGGAAGGCTGCTGCTCCACCAGCTCAAACATGGGCAGGGCACCTCCGAGCAGTGACAGCTGTCGGTGAGAGGCAGTTAGGAGACACAGCCGCAGTGCTGCACGTCCCCGGGGTGTGGGAGCTGGCCGCGGCACAGGTCTGACTGTTACCCGTTCCATTAACACAACAGTGACTGACGTGCACACCTGGTGTCACCACACACGCCTGGCCTGAGCGGAGGGGGAAGGGCAGCTTCGGGCAGCTCGTCCCCTACAACCCTGAGGGAGCTGAGTGGGCTAGAAGCCACGTCCCGGGGAGGTGCGTGCCGCCCCCGCCCGGCTGTGGGGCAGGGGGAGGGTGGCGAGCCAGGGCTTCATGCCCAGGGTAGGCCGCTGCCCTGCCGACCCCACCTGTGTCCCCAGGGGCCCCAGCTTGGTTCTGGACGGGGCAGGTACAGACCTTCTTGACTTGCTGGCACCAGTCGCTGAAGTCCTCCTCGGTCTGGCAGAAAAACCCCTACAACGAGACCAACCATGAGGAGAGCAGCCAAGAAGACTCAGCACTGTTCCCACGACCACCAGGGATCCTACAGGTCCTCCTCAACATGGCCTTCCACACGCTCTGCACCCACGCTCCACAACACAGCCCGCCTTCCACACACTCTGCACCCACGCTCCACAACACAGCCCGCCTTCCACACGCTCTGCACCCACACTCCACGACACGGCCTTCCACACGCTCTGCACCCACGCTCCACGACACGGCCTTCCACACGCTCTGCACCCACACTCCATGACACAGCCTTCCACACGCTCTGCACCCACACTCAACGACATGGCCTTCCACACGCTCTGCATGCACACTCCACGACACGGCCTTCCACACGCTCTGCACCCACACTCCACGACACGGCCTTCCACATGCTCTGCACCCACGCTCCACGACACAGCCCGCCTTCCACACGCTCTGCACCCACGCTCCACGACACAGCCC
>NW_012267390.1:263264-284220 GCF_000151885.1 Dipodomys ordii
GCTCTGCACCCACGCTCCACGACACAGCCCGCCTTCCACACGCTCTGCACCCACGCTCCACGACACAGCCCGCCTTCCACACGCTCTGCACGCACACTCCACGACACAGCCCGCCTTCCACATGCTCTGCACCCACGCTCCACGACACAGCCCGCCTTCCACACGCTCTGCACCCACACTCCACGACACGGCCTTCCACACGCTCTGCACCCACACTCCACGACACAGCCGCCTTCCACACGCTCTGCACGCACGCTCCACGACACAGCCTTCCACACGCTCTGCACCCACGCTCCACGACACAGCCCGCCTTCCACACGCTCTGCACCCACGCTCCACGACACGGCCTTCCACACGCTCTGCACACACGCTCCACTCCCAGCTTTTTGCTGCTTAAAGGAGATAAGAGTCTCATGGACTTGTCTGCCTAGGCTGGCGCTGAGCTGCGGTCCTCAGGTCTCAGCCTCCCGAGTAACTAGGATGACAGAGGTGAGCCATCAGCATTCATGTCCATTTTTTTTAAGCCTCAGTTGATTTTCTGAGAACGACAAAGGCTTTGAAGACTCATCAGGGCAAAGCAGAGAGACTACTCCCTCTGGGCATGTAGCAAGGAGCAGCAGCAAAGACAAGGCAGCAGTTCAAAGTGGGTCTGAGCTCAGAGGTGATCTGATGTGGGGACACTCAACGTTACACCCGCCAGATTTACAGATGCTTACATGGAAAAACAGACAAAACACAGACTGAAAAAAATGCCTGACACGGGGACAGCTCAACCTGGGTGCTCTTGTTGTTGTTGTTGGTCCTGGGGCCTGAACTCTGGGCCTGGGCGCTGTCCCTCAGCTCTTCAGCTCAAGGCTAGCGCTCTACCACTTGAGCCACAGCACCACTTCCGGGTTTTTTTCTGGTAGGTTATTGAAGGTAAGAGTCTCAAGGACTTTCCGGCCTGGGCTGGCTTTGAACCACAATCTTCAGATCTCAGCCTCCTGAGTAGCTAGGATTACAGACAGGAGCCACTGGTGCCCGGCTCCTGGGTGCTCTCTCCTACTCCAAAGGCCTTGTCTGCTCTACACACTTCATTATGGACATGCTTAAGTACAGACACAGAGACTGAAGACAGAAGGCCCATCTCTTTAAGTCGCTACTCCTATTCTGCCTGTGGTGGGAGCAGCGGGTGTAGAACTGGCCTGCTGGCGCTGAGCACCGTTGGGTGGCTGGTGGTCCACTTACTGAACCAGCCACTGTGAGTTACTGAGACGCACTGGCGGTGACAGGGATACTTAATTTTAGAGGAAGGACTCACAGTGGGTTCTGATGAAAGTCCAGCTCGCCCACCCGGTTCCCAACCCTCCCCAGCGATCGGGGAGGAGTGAGCAAAAGTGTTTGCTCAGGGTGGTGTCTGTGGCTGTGCCATGTCAAAGTGACCTGCCCCATTCTCCACTACCGGAACAGTCCACGTGGTGGATCCCACAGTGCAGGCCGGGCACTGCTACTGTTTTCCACTCTTATTCTACTTCCCCAAGGACATTTTGGGAGTACGCGGGTTTGCATACAACAACCAACACTGACGACACCATCCAAAAGGGAGAAGACTCTCATTCTGAGGAACCAGGTCCCAGAAACACTACATAAAACAACAGGAGACACATGCTTCAACAGACCACCATGTACTAGTGTGCGAAGTGGAGAAACACACCCTCATGCTTACAGGACACATCCAGGTTCACACTCGCGCTCTGGCCCAAACGAAGGCCAGGGGGCCACCTGGGTGGTCTCTGGGTTAGACCTAAGGATGAGGGTTACTGTTCATATGTCCAAGGCCTTGGGCTTTCCAACCACATGAACAAGAAACTGAAATATTGGAAAAACAAAACTCAAGTTTTTCCTTTTTTTCTCACAAAGGATTTGTCATAAAATGACTCAAAACAGATGCTTAGCTGGGTTGCTGTGGCTTACTCCTGAAATCCCATTCAGGAGACTGAGGTCAATGCCAGCTGGGGCAGTCAAGTCCAATTAACCACCCAAAAGGCAGACGTGGAGGTGCGGCTCACGTGGTGCAGCATCAGCCTTGAGCCATGCAAGAGCAAGAGGCAGCCGGACACCGGTGGCTCACACCTGTCATCCTACGCAGGAGGCTGAGATCTGAGGACCACAGTTCAAAGCCAGCCCCGACAGGAAAGTCCCTGAGTCGCTTATCTCCAAATAACCACCAGAGAACCAAAAGTGGCACTGTGGCTCAAGTGATCGAGCGCTCGCCTTGAGCTGAAGAGGTCAGGGACAGCGCCCAGGCCCGGACTTCAAGCCCCACGACCAAAAAAAAAAAAAGAAAGAAAAGGAGAAAGAGCATGAGGCAGCGGGTGCTCAGGCCCCAGTGCCCCACCACAAAGGCAGCTGCTCAGGTACCACGGCAATGGAAGGGTCGAGCTCCCCGATGCCCATCCTGCAGGGAGGGAGCTGGCAGTGGAAGCTCTCGTCTGGGATGCAGCAGCCGTCGCTCGGCTCCACCGCAGGCTGCGTCGTGTGGGGGTCCAGGTAGATCAGCTCCTCACCTGACAAGGACGATGCACAAGTCAGAGGGACAAGGGGGGAGCAGGCAAAGGCTACCTGCCACGCCGGTCAGCCTGACAAACCAAGCTGAGGGCTGCAGCAGGCAGAGGACGGGGCAGGGGCTGGAAGATGCGCAGGGCCCGGCAGCCAGCCGGTCTGGATGTCAGGAGGGGCCCCTCACAGAAGAAGCCACGGGCTGTCCACCAGGGCCCTACGTGATTACATCACAGCAGGTGTGAGGGGCGGGGGGAGAGCCCACGTACAGCCGGAACTGCGGTGGAACGTCACCCGGCGGGCAGGCCAGACTCACCCATGTAGCCAATGAAGTAGTGGGCACTGTTGGGCTTCCCTCCGATGACACCCAGGGACTGGGGCATCATGAAACAGTGCTGTGGAAGAGAGGGGGCTGCTGAGCACAGCACGGAAGACACCTCTGGGCAGGCACAGACATCCCACCCCACCCCACCACGGAAAAACAAACCCAGAGCCATTAGTCTAGAGAGCTCCGCCATATTCCCACAGGCTCAGGGAAAGAGAGCGAGGGCCTAGAGAGGCCTAGAGAGGGCAGAGGAGGCCTGGCCAGGATACAGATCGGAGCCAGGGGGTAGGAGAAATGGACACAGGCAAGTCAGGTGAGGGGTGGGCAAGGAGAAATGGGTTTCAGCCTTTAGAAAGAATATATGTCACTTGCAGGGAAGTGGACAGGCCTAGAACAAATCACACAGGTGTGGTAAGCCAAGCTCAGAGACAAGCAGGACACGTTCTCATTCACATGTGAAAGCTAAACCCAGTACATGGGGACAAGCTCTGGGCATTCACAGACAGGGAGACCAAAGGAGGATGCGCTGGAGAGAGAGAGGAACACAGACAGGGAGACCAAAGGATGCGCGGGAGCGAGAGAGAGAGGAACACAGACAGGGAGACCAAAGGAGGATGCGCGGGAGAGAGAGAGGAACACAGACAGGGAGACCAAAGGATGTGCGGGAGCGAGAGAGAGAGGAACACAGACAGGGAGACCAAAGGAGGATGCGGGAGAGAGAGAAACACAGACAGGGAGACCAAAGGATGATGCGGGGGACAGAGAGAGGAACACAGACAGGGAGACCAAAGGAGGATGCTTGGGAGAGAGAGAGAGGAACACAGACAGGGAGACCAAAGGAGGATGCGCGGGAGAGAGAGAGGAACACAGACAGGGAGACCAAAGGAGGATGCGCGGGAGAGAGAGAGAGGAACACAGACAGGGAGACCAAAGGATGCGCTGGAGAGAGAGAGAGGAACACAGACAGGGAGACCAAAGGAGGATGCGCTGGAGAGAGAGAGGAACACAGATAGGGAGACCAAAGGAGGGTGCGGGAGAGAGAGAGGAACACAGACAGGGAGACCAAAGGAGGATGCGCGGGAGAGAGAGAGAGGAACACAGACAGGGAGACCAAAGGAGGATGCGCGGGAGAGAGAGAGAGGAACACAGACAGGGAGACCAAAGGAGGATGCGCGGGAGAGAGAGAGAGGAACACAGACAGGGAGACCAAAGGATGATGCGCGGGAGAGAGAGAGAGGAACACAGACAGGGAGACCAAAGGAGGATGCGCGGGAGAGAGAGAGAGGAACACAGACAGGGAGACCAAAGGAGGATGCGCGGGAAGAGAGAGAGGAACACAGACAGGGAGACCAAAGGATGCGCGGGAGAGAGAGAGGAACACAGACAGGGAGACCAAAGGAGGATGCGCGGGAGAGAGAGAGAGGAACACAGACAGGGAGACCAAAGGATGATGCGCGGGAGAGAGAGAGAGGAACACAGACAGGGAGACCAAAGGAGGATGCGCGGGAGAGAGAGAGAGGAACACAGACAGGGAGACCAAAGGAAGATGCGCGGGAGAGAGAGAGAGGAACACAGACAGGGAGACCAAAGGATGATGCGCGGGAGAGAGAGAGAGGAACACAGACAGGGAGACCAAAGGAGGATGCGGGAGAGAGAGAGGAACACAGACAGGGAGACCAAAGGAGGATGCGGGAGAGAGAGAGGAACACAGACGGAGACCAAAGGAGGATGCTCGGGAGAGAGAGAGAGAGGAACACAGACAGGGAGACCAAAGGATGATGCGGGAGAGAGAGAGGAACACAGACAGGGAGACCAAAGGATGCGCGGGAGAGAGAGTGCGCTGGAGAGAGAGAGGAACACAACAGGGAGACCAAAGGAGGATGCGGGAGAGAGAGAGGAACACAGACAGGGAGACCAAAGGAGGATGCGCGGGAGAGAGAGAGAGGAACACAGACAAGGAGACCAAAGGAGGATGCGGGAGAGAGAGAGGAACACAGACAGGGAGACCAAAGGATGATGTGAGAGAGAGAGAGAGGAACACAGACAGGGAGACCAAAGGATGATGTGAGAGAGAGAGAGAGGAACACAGACAGGGAGACCAAAGGAGGATGTGCGGGAGAGAGAGAGGAACACAGACAGGGAGACCAAAGGAGGATGCGGGAGAGAGAGAGGAACACAGACAGGGAGACCAAAGGAGGATGCGCGGGAGAGAGAGAGAGAGGAACACAGACAAGGAGACCAAAGGATGATGCGCGGGAGAGAGAGAGAGAGGAACACAGACAAGGAGATCAAAGGAGGATGCGCGGGAGAGAGAGAGAGGAACACAGACAGGGAGACCAAAGGATGCGCGGGAGAGAGAGAGGAACACAGACAGGGAGACCAAAGGATGTGCGGGAGAGAGAGAGGAACACAGACAGGGAGACCAAAGGAGGGTGCGGGAGAGAGAGAGGAACACAGACAGGGAGACCAAAGGAGGGTGCGGGAGAGAGAGAGGAACACAGACAGGGAGACCAAAGGATGCGCGGGAGAGAGAGAGGAACACAGACAGGGAGACCAAAGGATGTGTGGGAGAGGAACACAAGGCTTGCAGGGGCCGGGCGCAGCTGACCCTATAAAATAGTATTGATAGAAACAAGAGGCTTTTTCCTTTGTTGCTGTTTGTTTTCATCTCGTGTCAGTCTTTAGGAGGGCAAAGGGGGGCCACAGAAACGAAAGTGAACAAATGCAGCAGTGGTACTCAATGGACACTGTTCAAATGAATTGTACGACTGTGGGTGAGACGGGTTGACAGTGTGCAACAAGAAATGGACTCATCAGCTGACTTATGGGGTTGTGACCCCTCTGTATGTCAGCTTTATAACCCCAAAAAAAATTCAAACAAGGGGAGCTGACACTGAGACTACAGCAGAGAGCAGTCAGAGAGCCAGAGGAAGAAAAGACCAAGACAAGAAACCCTGTCTGAGGGGAACACTGGGGGGAGGGGGAGGGGTGTGTGCACGCACGGGCATGTGCCAGTACCGGGCTGGCACTCAGGGCCTGGGCGCTGTCCCTTAGCTTTCTTGCTCATCAAGGCCAACACCAGTACGTGAGCCACAGCTCATTTCCAGCTTTTGGCTGGTTAACTGGAGATGAGTCTCACAGACTTTGCTGCCCAGGACGGCTCTGAGCCTCAATCATCAGATCTGTCTCCTAGAGAATGACAGGTGTGAGCCACCAGCGTACGACAAGTAAATTGTATTATTATTTTGGCCAGTCCCGGGACTTGAGTTTTCATCCTGGGCACTGTCCCTGAGCTTCTTTTGCTCAAGGCTAGCACTCTACCACTTGAGTCACAGCGCCAGTTCCAGTTTTCTGGTGGGTAATTAGCAACAGATAAGAGTCTCACAGCCTTTCCTGCCAGGCCTGGCTTTACACTGTGACCCTCAGATCTCAACATCCTGATTACAGGGATGAAACACGGCACACACAACGTTTAACAAAGTTTAAAGATGGTTAACAAAAGGCAATGTTTCCACTCCGTATTTTGAATCAACTGAAGCTCCAAAGGCTTTGCCTGTTGCTTCTGGGGTGCAGATGGTGATGTCAGCATCACACAGGGAGGAGCGCCCCCAGTGGGCCCGTGGGCCTTCGCCCTCCTCAGACACCTGGGAGGCTCAGCAGGCCTTGAATGTCAGGCTCCTGCACTGAGGACACCTTATAAGTTCTTCATGTTCCAATTCTCAAAAACCTTGTTTTATTTAATGTCTCTCCTGCCTCTCTTGACCAATGGCTGCTTCCCAGGGGCTGCTGACCACAGGCTGGGAGGAGGTGCTTGGGGCCACAGCCACGCTCAAGACCCACCTTCAGCGTCTCCACGTAGGCCTCGTTGATGTCTGTGAGGCCCAGGCGCAGGGGGATCAGCAGCACGAGTGGTCTCCAGGGCGACGGCCGGGGAGCGGCCTCGGCCTCCGCAGGAAAGCCGTTACAGTGCCGCTCGGAATCCGCAGGGAGTGCAGCAGCCCCGGCACTGGGAAGACCAGCCCTGCACAATCTTCCTGGACAAAAAGATGGAATTTTCACAGGCCAAGCAGTGGCGGGAAGGGCTCCCCAAGGAGCAAGCACATCACCATGGCACCATCAAGAAAGGTAGCAGAAAGCAAGTGTTTAAAACATAAGTCAACCAGGAAAACAAAATTTCTCCAGAATCCTGCCACTCAGAGAACATTCAACTTAAAAAAATTATTGAGAAATAAAGCACATAACACCAATTAGTGCAAGAAAAATATCATGTGCACTTTAGAGACAAAGTAAGGACCCAGCCTAACAAGAGCCACTTACCCACCCTCCTCAGCAAGGAGGGCGTCAAAGAACAGCTTTTGCTCTACCCTTAGGTCTGCTATCTGAACGCACTGGGCACACCTTCAACAAGTACATGAACTAGGGGTGTGGGTGTGGGCGGGAGACAGTCCAGCCTACCACACCGTCCACACGCTCAGGAGCCAGGGTCTGCGGCAGGGGGGAGGCAGGGAGCACAGGAGGAGCTGGGGGCACTTCGCCGACGGGAGACACCAGCCCGTGATCAGCAAACAAAATCAGACTCTCAAAGACAGGGCCCGACGAAAGGGAGCACCAAACCAACAGGGAGAAGTAACACAGCGGTTAAAAAGAAGAACCCAGGAATCCAAGGGTGATTTAAAATAGAGGGAGGGCTGGGAAGGTGGCTCAGTGGTGGAGCGCTTGCCTTGCATGCCTGAGGCTCTGGCTGGGAAGGTGGCTCAGTGGTAGAGCGCTAGCCATGAGCTGAAGAGCTGAGGGAGAGCGCCCAGGCCCAGCCTCCATGACCAACAAAAAAATAAAATAAAATAAAGGGAAGAGGTAAAAGGAAAGTGGGAGTTCCTTCTCAAGAATGTCAATCAATAAACCTGTCAGGAAAACCACCCTTTCCAGTCATTAAGTTCACCAACACATTAGGGACCAACCTCAGATTTTTTGTTTTAATTATAAGAGGAAAGTGTACAGTTCCCCAGCAGACCAAAGGACACACACAGAGACAGGCCTCTGACAGGTGGCCGAGGACAGAGTGCCACTCAGTGGCAGGGAACGTCAGAACATTTAACCTAGAGCAAATCAAATCCCAAGGAAACACCCAAGACCAGTGTGAGGGAGTTTAACTGAACGGGATTCCTTTTTCTTTATTTTTTTGGTACCAGTACCAAGGCTTGAGCTCAGGACCTCATGGTCTCGGATTTCTTGTGCACTGCTGGTTGCTCTAATACTTGAACCACACTTCCAGTCCAGCACTGTGCTGGTATACGGTACACTTTCCTGTCTTCCAAATTCACTGCCTAGGCTGGTTTATGGCTCCATCCTCCGGGTTTCAGCCTCCTCGGTTGCTAGGTTAATAGGAACCCAGTTTGACCTCGACTCTTAAAAATGAGTCTCAAGGGGCTGGGAAGGTGGCTCAGTGGTAGAGTGCTTGTCTTGCATGCATGAGGCCCTGGGTTCAATTCCTCAGTACCACATAAACAAAAAGAAAAAAAGCCAGAAGTGGCGCTGTGGCTCAAATGGTAGAGCGCTAGCCTTGAGCTGAAGAGCTGAGGGACAGCGCCTAGGCCCAGAGTTCAGGCCCCACGACCGGACCAAAAAAAAAAAAAATGAGTCTCAAGCTGGGCACTGTGGCTCAGGCCTGTAATCCTAGCTACTCAGGAGGCTGAGATCTGAGGATCATGGTTCAAAGCCAGCCTGGGAAGGAAAGTCCATAAGACTTATCTCCAATTACCCACCAGAAAACCGGAAGTGGTGCTGTGGCTCAAGTGATAGAGCGCTCACTTTGATCTGAAGAGCTCAGAGACAGCATAGTGCAAGCCACATGACAACCAAAAAGAAGTCTCACAGACTTTCCTGTCTGGGCTGGCTTTGAACCACAATCCTTAGATCTCAGCCTCCTGAGTAGCTAGGATTACAGGCACAAGCCACTGGCACCTGGCTCCTTCTAATTCTTTTTTTTTTTTTTTTTTGTCGGTCATGGGGCTTGAACCCTGGGCCTGGGCGCTGTCCCTCAGCTCTTCAGCTCAAGGCTAGCGCTCTACCACTTGAGCCACAGCGCAACCTCTGGCTTTTTCTGCTTATGTGGTGCTGAGGAATGGAACCCAGGGCCTCATGCATACAAGGCAAGCGCTCTACCACTGAGCCACCTTCCCAGCCCTCCTTTTAATTCTTAACATAGAGTTCCCACTCTCCATTAATGAAAAAACCTAGGTTGATCCCCGTGGATACCTGCCCGCCTCCTGATGCTGGGCCTTTCCCTCAGAACTGAGTGTTTCCTGCGACATCTTGCAGGGCCGGGGAGGCCAGGGCAGGACCTGGCTTAGGGTTAACTATGTCATTGGGTGTTGTGGATGTTCTATTCTTGCAACTCAGAAACAGCATGGGGGACATGTATCTTTCAGTATTTCTGACTCACAAAAGTTGGGTGTTTAGCTCTAAAGACAATTCTCACCTAATTAGGGGCGCTTCCTCTTCCTCTTTGGGAAATTTCCACTGCACATATTTGGTTTTATACTTCCTCTATTCTGGTCAACTATCTCTATAAATTCAGATATCTTGGTTTTTCTCCCAGTCCTTTTCTTGGCTGTTCTGGCACTGATATTAAATTTTCTTTTCTTTTGGCTGGTTCTGGGGCTTCAACTCAGGGCCTGAGCGCTGTCCCTTAGCTTCTCTGCTCAAGGCTAGTACTTTGCCACTTGAGCCACTGCTTCACTTCCAACTATTCTGGTGATTAATTGGAGGTAAGAGTCTCCTGGGCTTTCCTGCCCAAGCTGGCTTTGAACCGCAATCCCCAGCCCTCAGCCTCCTGAGTAGATAGGAGTGCCCAGCAATTTTTAACAAACATGCAAAGAACACTGCTTCCTTCTAGTGTGTTATTTTCTCTTTCTTTTTTTCTAATTTACTTTATTGTTGTTTTAGATAGTGCTATTTCTGAGTAAGTGATAAAATCACTAACATTTCTTTCTTCATACTTTTCCTAGAAAGTTTTATAAGAAGTTTAAAGCTGGGCATTGGTGGCTCATGCCTATAATCCTAGCTACTCAGGAGGCTGAGATCTGAGGATCACGGTTCAAAGCCAGCCCAGGCAAAAAAGTCCATGAAACTCTTATCTTCAATAAGCCACCAGAAGACTGGAAGTGGGGCTGTGGCTCAAGTGGTAGAGCACTCGCCTTGAACTGAAGAGAGGAGGGACAGCACCCAGGCCCAGAGTTCAGGCCCCACGACCAACAATCAATCCATCACTCAATCAATCAATCAATAAAAAGTTCAAGAAATAAGTCAGAGAAAAAGCCCTTGCACTGGCCTCGAGAAGCCGGGAGGGGGGAAGGGATGCTTGTTCTCACAGCTGTGGGTTAAGTGCTGCTCCTTACTAGGTCAGATTCTGGCCCCTCCCACCACCACCAATACGCCCCTGAGGACGGCCAGAGGCGAGCAGTGCGCCTGAGGGGCCTGTCACTCCAGCAGGAAGTGGCCTGTGCGCCACCTGGCAGACGCCGGTGGTGGCTCACATACTCTGGCCACACAGGCAAGGTCCACTCACTTCTAGTGGGTCCAAGGCCAGCAGCTCACATCTAGAACTCCAAACTTAGAGCCGCTTTCTAAGGTATTCTTTAGAAAAGGTGCTGCTGGGCCGTGTGAGTGGATTCTGAAACACAAGAGCAGCGTGACTATGGCTGCACCTCAGGAGAGGCCCTTGCTCACCAACACCTGTGCGCACCGGGCCTGCCCTCCTTCCAGACGTCGACTGCACACCTGGTCCCCTCAGGGTGCTGACCGGCAGGCCACTTCCTTCCCTCGGTACTTCTTTCTTGAGATGAGGTAACTCACTGTGGCCCATCAGCACACACAGAGGCACTCAGCCAGAACTCCTGCCTGAGTGTAGCTGGACGCCGCTGCTTGCTTGCTTCCTTTCTTTTGTTTCCCCAGTCTTGGGCTTGAACTTGGGGCCTGGGCACTGTCCCTGATCTTGTGCTCAGGGCTGATTTCCTCCCACTTTGAGCCATAGCATCGTTTCCAACTTTTTGGTAGTTAGCTGGAGATAAGAGTCTCACAGACTTTTCTGCCCGGGCTGGCCTTAAGCCTCAAACCTCAGATCTCAGCCTCCTGAGTAGCTAGGATTACAGGTGTGAGCCACCGACAGTGGGTAAGAGTTGGTTATTTCTATTTCTTACATACTGCTTTTTATTCTCTCTCTCTCTCTTTTTTTTTTGCCAGTCCTGGCACTTGAACTCAGGGCCTGGCACTGCTCCTGAGCTTCTTTTGCTCAAGGCTAACACTCTACCACTTCAGCCACAGCGCCACTTCCAGTTCTGTGTATGTGGAACTGAGGAATTGAACCCAGGGCTTCATGCACTCTACCACGAAGCCACATTCCCAGACCGTCTCTGTCTTTCTTGACGGAGTCTTCTATGGTGCCTAGGCTGGCCTTGAACTCCTAGACTCAAGGATCCTCTAACTCAACATCCCTCGTGCCAGACTGCAGGTCTGTGCCACCGCGACCAGCCTTAGCCTGTGGATAAAGCTCAAGGGGGGGCCCGGTGTGCCAACAGAGACTGAGGCCACCAGAGGTTTCCTGTGGCCCTCCACCCTCAAGCACTGCTCTCTCTTGGGCTCAGCAGGGAAACACGTGTCACCCATAATGCCGCCTCCCTGTCAGCTGGAGCCCTGAGCCACTTACTGATCTCCTCCATCACTACAGTGTTGTCCATTGCTATGTGAACCGCCAAGGAGCTCCACGTGTCGAACACAGCAAGCTTCCTGTAGAAAGCAAGAGAACGTGCCCATGAACTTTCCGCTCCCCGGAAAAGATCAGTATTTGAACAGCTTCCCAAAGGGAAACACCAAGTCTCAGAAAGTGAAGAGCAGGTCCTACTCCACAGACAGGAAGCAAGCTGAGGATGATCGCTGCCAGCTGCCCCTCAGGAGCTGACTGCACAGAGGAGCGCTGGAAACGGAGGGGCGCCCCCCCCCAACAAGCCTGGTCAGGCCCAAGCCACCGTGTCGAGCGGCCTCACGCCTGACAGACTAGAGGCCCCACAGGGAAAGGGCCACACCGTGTGGGGTGGCAGGGACCCTGTGACAGAGAGAGGACAGCGGAACAAGGATGCTGAGGGACAGCTGCAGCTAGACATCAAGCCTGAGCCCAGCCAGCGCCCAGAGCCCCTCAGTGCTGGCTCCAAGGGCCAGTAACCACAGGAGCCGACGCCGGCCAAATGACTATGCGGAGGAGGGGAGTGACAAGTCCCTGGAAATGGCAGGAAGAGCTGCTTCAGAGACGTCCAAAGGATACATGTCCCACAGAACAACTGAGGCAGGCAAGCAAGCTCGGACCAAGCTGCAGACCCTGAGTCACGTGGCAGGGCACAGTCCCCTGTGCCCCTGAGGAGCCCAAAGCCCCCCCCCCCGGGACACACCTAACTGCCATGGCTACCACTCCACATGGGACTCTGGCAGAGGCCAGGCCCACCCTGGGCCCCAGGTGAAGGCTCCCGCTTCACCAGCACACGAGACAACTAGGCAGGGTCACCATGAGCTCCTCCTGGTCTTGTAAAGAAAGAGCCAGACCCCATGTTCCTTGTTTCCAAGGAACATGGACAGCCACCCCAGAGGGAAAAAGACAGGCTGGATACGCACTTGAGGACCTGAGCGACGGTGTTCGGCCCATACCACTGGCCTATAGACTTCCCTTCACCAACTCCCATTTGAGCTGCAGGAAACAAACCCAGATTAGCAACACATCCACCACAGACAACCCAATCCCCCACCACCTCTAACGCATGTGGTGCCAGGAAACAGTTACAGAGCGGTCTAGACAGAAGATCCGCCTGACACAGGACTGCCAATCTGGAGACAGAATCTGGTTTCCAGACTCTGTATCGGGAGAGGGGCAGCGTCTGAACTGCTGCTGGACCACGCACAGCAGCGCCCGAGGCCAGAGCGACTCCAGCTCCACAGAGAAGCCCCCAGGGAGGCCCCACCTATCTGGTGGATGGAGTAGTAGCTGTCCTTCCTGTCCAGGAAGGCGCTGAGGACGCTGAAGTAGCTGTCAGGCTGCCGCTGGCGCTGCGCCCACCTCCAATCTATGGGAAACAAACACACACAAGAGCACACTAACTCAGACAAGCCCCAAACTTCTTCCAACCTTTCTAAAGTAAAAGGCCAAATTTGGGGCTAGGAAGGTGGCTCAGTGGTAGAGCGCTTGCCTTGCATGCATGAGACCCCGGGTTCGATTCCTCAGCACCACATAAGCAGAAAAAGCTAAGTGGCACTGTGGCTCAAGTGGTAGGGGTGCTACCCTTGAGCTGAAGAGCTGAGGGACAGCGCCCAGGCCCAGGGTTCAAGCCCCATGACTGACAAAAAAAAAAAAAAGCCAAATTTGTCAGGAGCCGGTGGCTCACCCCTGTTATCCTAGCTACTCAGGAGGCTGCAATCTAAGGATCGCTGTTTGAAGCCATCCTGAGCAGAAAAGTCCCTGCGACACTTTTATCTCCAATTAACCACCCAAAACCTGGAAGTGGTGTTGTGGCTCAAAGTGATAGAGCGCTAGCTTTGAGCACAAAGAGGTTCAGGGACAGTTCCCAGGCCCTGAGTTCAAGCCCCACAACAGACACACACACACACAGCCAGATTCACCAGGATCTCAAACATACAAAACACCAACTCATCAAAACAAATCCAGACTGAAAGTAAAATACAGTTAAAGAGGAACATTTATAGATAATCTTTAAAATACAAACATTCATATAAGCACTCCAAAATCAGTTCCTCTAACCAATAAAAACCAATAGGTCGCCAGGCGCTGGTGGCTCACGCTTGTAATCCTAGCTATTGGGGAAGCTGAGATCTAAGGATTGCAGTTCGAAGTTGCCCAGGCAGGAAAGTCCGTGAGACTCTTATCTCCATAAACGACTAAAAAAGCCAGTAGTGCTGTGACTCAAGTGGTAGAGTGCCAGCCTTGAGCAAAAGCAGCTCAGGGACAGTGCCCAGACCCTGAGCTCAAACTCCAGGACTGGCACCAAAAAAACAAAACCAAAAACCCAACAGATGTCACAGGAGAAGCTTCTGAACTCTAACTGGGTTTAACCGATGGTTCCTCACCACAGCCCCCCAGTCACCGTGACTCACCTCGGCCTAAGTGTCGGCACACAAGAGCCTGGGCAAAGATCATCTGTCCGCACCGCAGCATGCAGCCCCAGCCCGTGTCTGAGGTGGGGCCTGTTCCCCCTATGACGGAGAGAGAAGCACATGCTTAACAGGGCCACCATGTCGAGTCCCGGCCGGAGTCCTGAGTCGACACCACATCAACAGCACCGACTCCTGGGTCCCTCCAAGCAGGAAAATATATGAACAAGCCAGTCATGTATGACAATGGCTACTGGCTTGGAACAATAACCCCCAAGATGAATCCAGAAAATGCAATTTTCCTTGGTTACCAATTTACCAGAAAGGAAAAAGTTCATGATGTCCAGTGTTACTGGTGTGGATGGACATGCTGCAGTGTTACTGGTGTGGATGGACGTGCTGAGTGTTACTGGTGTGGATGGACATGCTGATTGTTACTGGTGTGGATGGACGTGCTGCAGTGTTACTGGTGTGAATAGACACGCTGCAGTGTTACTGGTGTGAATGGACACGCTGCAGTGTTACTGGTGTCGATGGACATGCTGCAGTGTTATTGGTGTGGATGGACACGTGCTGCAGTGTTACTGGTGTGGATGGACGTGCTGCAGTGTTACTGGTGTGGATGGACACGTGCTGCAGTGTTACTGGTGTGGATGGACACGTTGCAGTGTTACTGGTGTGAATGGACACACTGCAGTGTGACTGGTGTGGATGGACACGCTGCAGTGTTACTGGTGTGGATGGACACGCTGCAGTGTTACTGGTGTGGATGGACACGTTGCAGTGTTACTGGTGTGAATGGACACGTGCTGCAGTGTTACTGGCGTGGATGGACACGCTGCAGTGTTACTGGTGTGGATGGACACGTGCTGCAGTGTTACTGGTGTGGATGGACACGCTGCAGTGTTACTGGTGTGGATGGACATGCTGCAGTGTGACTGGTGTGGATGGACACGCTGCAGTGTTACTGGTGTGGATGGACGTGCTGAGTGTTACTGGTGTGGATGCATGTGCTGCAGTGTTACTGGTGTGAATAGACATGCTGCAGTGTTACTGGTGTGAATGGACATGCTGCAGTGTTACTGGTGTGGATGGACACGTGCTGCAGTGTTACTGGTGTGGATGACACACTGCAGTGTTACTGGTGTGGATGGACACGTTGCAGTGTTACTGGTGTGGATGGACGTGCTGCAGTGTGACTGGTGTGGATGGACACGCTGCAGTGTTACTGGTGTGAATGGACACGCTGCAGTGTTACTGGTGTGGATGGACACGCTGCAGTGTTACTGGTGTGGATGGACGTGCTGCAGTGTTACTGGTGTGGATGGACATGCTGCAGTGTTACTGGTGTGGATGGACATGCTGCAGTGTTACTGGTGTGAATGGACATGCTGCAGTGTTACTGGTGTGGATGGACGTGCTGCAGTGTTACTGGTGTGGATGGACACGCTGCAGTGTTACTGGTGTGGATGGACACGTTGCAGTGTTACTGGTGTGAATGGACACGTGCTGCAGTGTTACTGGCGTGGATGGACACGCTGCAGTGTTACTGGTGTGGATGGACGTGCTGCAGTGTTACTGGTGTGAATGGACACGTGCTGCAGTGTTACTGGTGTGGATGGACACTCTGCAGTGTTACTGGTGTGAATAGACACGTGCTGCAGTGTTACTGGTGTGAATGGACGTGCTGCAGAGTTACTGGTGTGAATGAACATGCTGCAGTGTTACTGGTGTGGATGGACACGTTGCAGTGTTACTGGTGTGAATGGACACACTGCAGTGTGACTGGTGTGGATGGACACGCTGCAGTGTTACTGGTGTGGATGGACACGCTGCAGTGTTACTGGTGTGGATGGACACGTTGCAGTGTTACTGGTGTGAATGGACACGTGCTGCAGTGTTACTGGCGTGGATGGACACGCTGCAGTGTTACTGGTGTGGATGGACACGTGCTGCAGTGTTACTGGTGTGGATGGACACGCTGCAGTGTTACTGGTGTGGATGGACATGCTGCAGTGTGACTGGTGTGGATGGACACGCTGCAGTGTTACTGGTGTGGATGGACGTGCTGAGTGTTACTGGTGTGGATGCATGTGCTGCAGTGTTACTGGTGTGAATAGACATGCTGCAGTGTTACTGGTGTGAATGGACATGCTGCAGTGTTACTGGTGTGGATGGACACGTGCTGCAGTGTTACTGGTGTGGATGACACACTGCAGTGTTACTGGTGTGGATGGACACGTTGCAGTGTTACTGGTGTGGATGGACGTGCTGCAGTGTGACTGGTGTGGATGGACACGCTGCAGTGTTACTGGTGTGAATGGACACGCTGCAGTGTTACTGGTGTGGATGGACACGCTGCAGTGTTACTGGTGTGGATGGACGTGCTGCAGTGTTACTGGTGTGGATGGACATGCTGCAGTGTTACTGGTGTGGATGGACATGCTGCAGTGTTACTGGTGTGAATGGACATGCTGCAGTGTTACTAGTGTGGATGGACACGTGCTGCAGTGTTACTGGTGTGGATGGACATGCTGCAGTGTTACTGGTGTGGATGGATGTGCTGCAGTGTTACTGGTGTGGATGGACACGTGCTGCAGTGTTACTGGTGTGGATGGACACGCTGCAGTGTTACTGGTGTGAATGGACGTGCTGCAGTGTTACTGGTGTGGATGGACACGTGCTGCAGTGTTACTGGTGTGGACAGGGCACGCACTGCAGTGGGTACTGTAACTCTCCACACTTCCAGCACATGTGCCCTGGGCCCTGTTACTTCATGTCCACTTCTGGGATCCAGAAAGACAACATATACTCCAGTGAAAATATGTAACCAACACATGGAAAATATCCTGCTGGTCCTCGGTGAGTTCAGTAGAATGCCATGGAAGAGCTGTGATGAGGAAGAAGGATGTACACCGTGCCGGTGAGGGTACACCGTGCCGGTGAGGGTACACCGTGCCGGTGAGGGTACACCGTGCCGGTGAAGGTACACCGTGCTGGTGAAGGTACACCGTGCCGGTGAAGGTACACCATGATAGTGAGGGTACACCATGCCGGTGAGGGTACACCGTGCCAGTGAGGGTACACCGTGCCAGTGAGGGTACACCGTGCAGGTGAAGGTACACCGTGCCGGTGAAGGTACACCATGATAGTGAGGGTACACCGTGCCAGTGAGGGTACACTGTGCCGGTGAGGATATACTGCCGGTGAGGATATACTGCTGGTGAGGGTACACCGTGCTGGTGAGGGTACACTGTGCCGGTGAGGGTACACGGTGCTGGTAAGGTACACCATGCTGGTGAGGGTACACCATGCCGGTGAAGGAACACTGTGCCGGTGAGGGTACACCGTGCCGGTGAAGGTACACTGCCAGTGAGGGTATACCGTACCAGTGAGGGTACACCGTGCCAGTGAGGGTACACTGTGCCTCTTCCCTCAGTAAGAGCCCCTTCCACACAGGAGCACAGCACAGTCTGCAGGGCCCTGGAGAGAGCTTTCCTCTATCACCCTCACCTACTTCTAATCTCTGCAGAGTCACATGAGACCACCCTTGTCTCCTCCACAAGAAAGGCACCCCTCTAGTCTGACCTCCTCCAGGGACCAGGCCCATGTAAAGAACAAGCTTGGCCAAGGTGTGATACTGGAATCTATAATCTGTGGACTGAAAGTCTATCCCCAAGCTCTACCTGATGAATTACTGAACTAAACAATAACCTACAATGATGTGGATTTTATTGCTCGAGTGTTCTGGAACATGAAGCCAGTGCATCCCTTTACTTCACTGTTGGAGAAAGCATGAAAAGAAGGGAGGGTTCTGGGGCCTGGCCACAGGGACCGTATAGGGTCAGCCTGGTCCCTAATGGCCAGCCTAGGGGTCTCTGGCTCTAAGAGGCAAGGCTGAAAACAGGTCTATAGCCCCATCCAGGGGACACAAGGGCAAAAAATCACTGCGTGTGTGTGTATTTGTGCCTTTACACACCAGGCACACACTGGGGTTCAAACTCAGGACCTGAGCACTGCTCTCAGCTTTTTTCATTCAAGATCGGTATGCTACCACTTGAGCCACATCTCCACTTCTGACTATTTTTTGCTGGTGAACTAGAGATAAGAGTCTCATAGACTTTTCTGCCAAAACTGGCTTCAAACTATGATCTGCAGATTTTGGCCTCCTGAGTAGCTAGGATTATAGTGGGACCCACCAGCCCCCACAAAAATCACGTGTAAGGAATCTACTTTAATGTCTCATGAAAGCACATCATACAACCTTGCTCTTCAATCTTCCCAGTTGAGGATGAAAATTATGTGGTACTAGGGACCCAGGACACACGCTCAAATATACAACTAGAACCCAAAATCTTCTGAGGCAGCATACTGTCTTACTGTGGCCAACACTCTGCTTCTCCATGTTTAAAATGCTGTCCGGACCCTTAAGGCTGACTTTAAGCTCCAGTAGCAAGCTGTAGTTTGCTGGCAGAAAACACCACCACCCGGTTTGGAGCTGAGTTCTGCCATTACTGGGCAGGGGACCTCAGACTATTTATTTATCCAGGGTTGCTTTGGAGATAAAATGAGGTGTCTGGCATGGAGTTTAAACTGTTCAGTGTAAGGTCTCCTCCTTTCTAAAGCACGATGTTGTTGTAGACCGAAGAAAAGTGAGATGCTTACCAATGGCTGGGAAGTTTCTCCTATAGGTAAACCACAGTCTGGACGCCACGTCAGACAGGATCTCGTCCTTCTCTAGGGTTGTTTAAAAGAGGGAGACACACATGAAGTCAGACGTCATAGGAGGTTGTAGACAGCAATCGCTATCATGAGAGGCTTTCTGCAGAAGCAGAGGCCAGTACCTGTGAAAATGCTGTATTTTCTACCCAGGATCCAAACGGGCTCCGAGGTCTCAGGGAAATCCTCAAACTCGGCAAACCGGAGAGTGTCATAGGTCAGAGTGGCTGTGGAAACCAAAGCGATACATCGGACTTCCTTAATGGCATAAAATAATACCCAAGAGACCATCCACAGTGCTTCTGTAAAGACAGATTCCAATATAGATTCTTGCAACAAATAGCACACCCCATGTCAGCACTTCCAGTAGCTTTAGTGAGCAAACCTTGTGACTACACCAGACAGCCCGTGGGACAGGTCCCTGCTAAGGAGTGGGGACTGAAGTCAGATCTAAGCCAACAGAAAGACTGACAGCTGACCAGAGGAACAACAACAAATAAAGCCCTAGACTAAGGCTTTAAAGGTTACATACTCAAGGTCAACAGTAAACTGAAACCACACCCTTTGTCTCTGCAGACTAGAGGCCATAAAAACTGTGTGGAGTAAGCATTTGTGGGTAACCTACAGCTTCACGTGTGTGCAGCTGTGGTGACAAACTCAGAGCCTGGCTGAGCTTTGGGGGTTCTAGGCCACCGTCTCTTGGCTCTGGAAGGGTGGGTACTACCTCTGGGGGGCCTGGAAGCTGGACCCCTTTTGCGTAGTATGCAGAGGAGCCAAGAGGAAAACAGGCCAAAGCCTAGAACATGTCTCTATTTTGAGGCCAAAGGGCGGTGCCTCCAGCTTTCACATGTACTGCCCACATGCCAGGGGCCAGGTATCTAACCAACCTGCTCGCCAGAACAAGTACCATCTTAGCTGTTTTGCTTCAACTAAGTGAGGAAAGCCCCGAGTTCTCCTGTCCACACACTATGGCTGGAGAAATCCATGCCTGCTTGTTCTCTAAGAGAAGGTGCTGGGCAGCAGCATGGTGTGCAGCCCCAGGCCAGGAGCAGAGACACACACAGCTTCCAGGCATTCGTGGTGACGCCAGGTGGTGTCGGCCTCCCAGCTGCCTTCCTCCCACACTGGGGTTTGAACTTGGACTGGGTGATGTCCCTTAGCTTGTCAGGGTGCCTAAGCGCACCTGCTGCCGAGGTAACCATGCACACAGTGGGGGGCACTTCTGTGCTGTTCGCACTCCTCTTGGAAAGGCAGGGGCAGGTCAGTTAGGATTTAAATACCAGCTGGGTCACTCATAGGTTTTAGGAGCCTGAACCATTTGTCCAACTTCTTCTTTTTTGTCGGTCGTGGGGCTTGAACTCTGGGCCTGGGCACTATCATTCAGCTCTTCAGCTCAAGGTGAGCACTCTACCACTTGAGCCACAGCACTGCTTCCAGTTTTCTGGTGGTTTATTGGAGATAAGAGTCTCACTAAAGCTGGGTGCTGGTGGCTCACGCCTGTAATCCTAGCTACTCAGGAGGCTGAGATCTGAGGATCCTGGTTCAAAGCCAGCCTGGGCAGGAAAGTCCGTGGAACTCTTATCTCCAATAAACCACCAAAAAACCAGAAGTGGCACTGTGGCTCAAGAGGTAGAGCACTTGCCTTCAGCTGAAGAGCTGAGGGACAGCGCCCAGGCCCAGAGTTCAAGCCCCATGACAAAACAAACAAACAAACAAAAAAGAGTCTCACAGACTTTCCTGCCTGTGCTGGCTTTGAACCATGATCCTTAGATCTCAGCCTTCTGAGTAGCTAGGATTACAGGTGTGAGCCACCGGCACCTGGCCATTTGTCCAAATTCGGAGTATGGAAAATACCTTGTCCATAAAATGAGCTAATAGGGTGCTCTGCCACACATCTGTGAAGCTTCCATGAAAG
Source organism: Dipodomys ordii (assembly GCF_000151885.1). Lineage (NCBI taxonomy): Eukaryota > Metazoa > Chordata > Mammalia > Rodentia > Heteromyidae > Dipodomys > Dipodomys ordii. Next base: position 283,910 of record NW_012267390.1, read on the forward strand.
ATTTTCTGGGCAGTGCTCACCATCAGAGAAGGGAGCTGGGCGGGCAGTACATTTATCTTTCCTGTGCCCAGAGAGTTTAATTGTATGCAGCTACTTTCCAGTCACAGACTCGGAAGTACTGCTGACACCCCCAACCATAGAGGGAGGGTGGTCCACCCGTAGTGGGCATCAGGCGCTCTGCAGACACCCCAACCATAGAGGGAGGGGGTCCACCCATAGTGGGCATCAGGCGCTCTGCAGACACCCCAACCATAGAGGGATGGCGGTCCACCCGTAGTGGGCATCAGGCGCTCTGCAGACACCCCAACCAT
>NW_012267390.1:299295-300810 GCF_000151885.1 Dipodomys ordii
CCCCCCCCCAGCATGCAGTGGGGTCTGAGCCGGCTCCAGTACACATCCTGTCTCTCCCAAGACGTGATAACTACATTATCTTTCTTGATAATCAGGAAGAAAGGACACCCAGAATCTCAAGAGGCTAGTTAATTGTGGCCTAAGACACAGCATAAAATTCTTGCCCTTACTAGGCCGGCGCTCAGCAGCTGAACCACACCTCCAGTCCCTTACTTTGTGGTGACAGCTCTGGGGCTTGACCTCACAGGGCCTGGGCACTGTCCCTGGGCTTTTACTGCTCAAGGCTAGTGCTCTACCACTTAAGCCACTGGTCCACTTCTTGCTTTTTGGTAGTTAATTGGAGATTAGAATCTCCTGGGCCTGTCATCCTAGGAGGCTGAGACCTGAGGAGCCCGGTTCAAAGCCAGCTTGGGCAGGAAAGTGTGAGACTTATGGCCAGTAAGTTACTCAGAAAAAAGCAGAAGTCACTCTGTGGTTCAAGTGGTAGAGCACCAGATTTCAAGCCCCAGGACTGGGGGGGGTGAGGGGTGGAGGGAGAGACTTTTATGGATTTACCTGCCCAGGCTGGCTTGAAACTGTGATCTTCAGACCTCAGACTCCTGAGTAGCTAGGATGACAGGTATGAGCCACTGGCGCCCAGCTCCTAAACATTTTTGGTATACAGTTCATGGGACTACATGCATGCATATTATTGAGTAACCATCACCACCATCTATTCCTATAACTCTTTTTATCTTAGGAAGCTGAAACTCTTGTTCCTATTCATCAAACCCCAACTTCCCCTCCCCTGTTCCCCACCCCCAACAACTGTTCTAGTTTGTCTATATGAACTTGACTGCTCTCAGTAGCCTATATAGGTACCCTACTGTGTTTGTTGGAGTACATGTAGTATTTATCCACTTGTGATTGGCTTATTGTATAAAATGTGTGTATATACATACGCACACACACACACACACACATATAAAACGTCCCTGTACTTTACCCGGCCTGGTGGGAGCACAGAGGATGAAGGAACTACAGCTTCTGAGTTGTCGCCTAGAGCTGGTCCATGTGCTCAGCTTCCTGGGCCACGGCGAGGGCTGGCGCCAGGCTGGACACCTGGGATGTCTCCCCAGCTTCCCGATCCCATCGCTGGTAGTCTCTTCCTGGCTTCCCAGCAGTCCTGGTCTCAATGCCCGTAGCCCTGCCTTCTAGGCACTACGAAGGGCTAATCACTGGTCAGCTTCTCTGAGTTATTTCCTGTTGTCCAGACACTATCCTGCCTCTTTGTATCCTCTGTGCTCATTTGCTACCGCCGGGAAGACCCTTACGCTTCGCTCCTATCTGCCCTGCAGATTTGGGCTCCTCCAGGGTAGCAGAGGTCTTCCCTCTTTCTTTCCATTCCAGTAATGACTTGCAATAATAGATGGTTTTAATGTCCTTAAATTATCTTGAAGCAGATGAAGCCAATATAAGTTTAGATTCTTGCAAGAAATACTTGTTTCGGGCTGGGAAGGTGGCTCAGTGGTAGAG
>NW_012267390.1:300860-301945 GCF_000151885.1 Dipodomys ordii
GCGGTCCACCCGTAGTGGGCATCAGGCGCTCTGCAGACACCCCAACCATAGAGGGATGGCGGTCCACCCGTAGTGGGCATCAGGCGCTCTGCAGATACCCCAACCATAGAGGGATGGCGGTCCACCCGTAGTGGGCATCAGGCGCTCTGCGGGAGCTCTGCAGCACAGCCGTGTGCACCATCCTAGAACTCTGCTCCTACACATCACCCCTGTATACTTTCAGAAACATGCCAACCATGCTGCTCAGTCACCTTGAATAAAGTTCAATTTTATCCCTCCTGGCTTTGACATACCATTATTTCTGCACATGATTATAAAAGCTAAGTTGGAATGAATTAAAGTCCGTGCTTATCTTATCTTTCCAAGAAGCTGGAAAACGTCATGATGCCCCTGGCCCTGCTAAGCCACCTCTGGTCTTCAGAAAGCACTGCTGTTCATTGGTTTCTGGGTTTTATCCAATAGACAGGACTCGGAAGGGAAAAGGATAAAACAACCCTGTGGAATGTCAACTAACAATACCGCAGGAGAGCAATGCTATATTATAGGAATACTCTCCTCAGATCTGAGGCCATTTCAAGGAATCAATCAGGGTCTCCTACCTGGAATCCCTAAAGAGGTGAAGAAACCTGCCATTAAGGACCATGGGGCTGGGAAGGTGGCTGAGTGGTAGAGCGCTTGCCTCGAATGCATGAGGCCCTGGGTTCAATTCCTCAGCACTACATAAGCAGAAAAAGCTGGAAGTGGTGCTGCGGCTCAAGTGGTAGGGCGCTAGCCTTGAGCTGAAGAGCTAAGGGACAGCGCCCAGGCCCAGAGTTCAGCACCCAGGCTCAGAGTTCAAGCCCCACAACCGACAAAAAAAAAAGGACCACATTGCTGAGTCGATAAACACTTATTAGCTAGAATCAGACAAGGAAACAGATGAAGAGTAACTCGGTTTTCCATGCTACAGATATAGGTAGGTAGATAGACAGACAGACAGGTAGATAGATAGATAGATACATAGATATAAAGGAAGAACACTAGTGGACAAGAGAGCAGAGAAAAAAAGACTCACTCTGAAAGTAAGGTCTTAATGCCTGAGCAGC
>NW_012267390.1:301995-306220 GCF_000151885.1 Dipodomys ordii
ATAGATACATAGATATAAAGGAAGAACACTAGTGGACAAGAGAGCAGAGAAAAAAAGACTCACTCTGAAAGTAAGGTCTTAATGCCTGAGCAGCTTTGCAATTGAGACTCTCTACCACCAAAGCAGCAAAATGCAGAACATGCAAATTTCTTAGGTTTATTAGCAAATGTTATAGTTGAGGAAGCCAACTTCAGAGTGAAAATAATAAGAGGCATTCCATTAACTTCAAATACATCGCCAAATCTCCCACTGTAACCATGAAAATTACGGGTTGTGCAGCACTATTAGCCAACAGCCAGCTTGGGGATGAAGAAATACCCAGGGAGTGAAACCATAAAGTTTTGCTACTGCCAGCTTCACAGGAGTCACAAAGCAGCAGCACCCAATGTTGCCCCCTCTCTGTTCCAGGTGGAAAGAACTAACTCAGCAGACCTCCCCCCTGCCCTCCCCGGGGTCAGTCACATCTGCCTCAGTGGCAGCCACGCTGTGTGCCGCCCACAGGCTCCTCCCACCACACCCACCGCAGGGCCCACAGGAAACTGAGCACAAGCATCTGTACATCACAGACTTGAAGGCATCCCTAGTCATAGAACCAGAGATAAGACGCCATCAAGAATGATTCCTACAAGTAACGTTTTTGTGCCTCAGTCCCCTCCCTGGTGAAATGGAAACAACTGGGCTTTCCTAACAAGGCTGGGGGAGAGGAGCTGTGACCCCACTGAGAGCGCACTAACCGCGCCTTCTGGGCCAGCTTGATGATGAGTTAGGACACAGTGTGCGAGGACTACATTCTGTCCCCAAACTCAGAAGTGTTGACAACTAGTACAATGCAAAGAAGAACTGAACAAATGTCAATTTTTAGAAAAAACAAATTCAACTATTTATAAATTTTGCTTAAAAAAGACATAGCTGCATTTTTTGGGGGGAGAGAGGTCAGTCATGGGGCTTGTACTCTGGGCTGGGTCTGTCCCTGCGCTCTTCAGCTCAAGGTGAGCACTCTATCACTTGAGCCACAGCACCACTTCTGGTTTTCTGGTGGCTAATTGGAGATAAGTCTCACAGACTCTCCTGCCAGGGCTGGCTTTGAACCGTGAACCTTGTATCTCAGCCTCCTCAGTAGCTAGGATGATAGGCATGAACCACTAGCGACCAGCCCAATATGGCTAGATTTAAAGGGCAGAAGCCAAGAGCACTAGCCTTGAGCTGAAGAGCTGAGGGAAAGCGCCCAGGCCCAGAGTTCAGGCCTCATGACCAACAAAACACACACACACACACACACACACACACACAGTGCATGTAGGAGAAAACCAATTAAAATTTTGGTTAAAAGTCAAGAAACTAGAAAACACTGCTTTGACGAAGATGCTGGACAGAATGTCCACATTAAAACCCACTGCTCTGTAGCAAGCAGCCTCAGTCACTAATACCTTATGCTAACAGACTAGATTTACATTTTGTATCAGCTCTAAGAACTACAATTCTTTTTTTCTTTTTTTTTTTTGCCAGTCGTGGGGCCTGAACTCTGGGCCTGGGCGCTGTTCCTCAGCTCTTCAGCTCAAAGCAAGCACTCTACCACTGGAGCCACAGTGCCACTTCCGGCTTTTTCTGTTTATGTGGTGCTGAGGAATCGAACCCAGGGCCTCATGCATGCAAGGCAAGCACTCTACCGCTGAGCTACCTTCCCAGCCCAAGAACTACAATTCTTGTACAGGCTGTTTCCTTATTCAAAATGTTTAGGACCAGATTTTCAAAGTATTTGTATAGCTATATCTTGGGAATACGTCAGAAATCTGAGCATAAAATTCATTTGTTTTAGCTGGGCGCTGGTGGCTCACGCCTGTAATCCTAGCTACTCAGGAGGCTGAGATCTGAGGATCGCGGTTCAAAGCCAGCCCGGGAAAGAAAGACCGTGAGACTCCTATCTCCAATAAACCACCAGAAAACCAGAAGTGGCGCTGTAGCTATAGTGGTAGAGCGCTCGCCTTGAGCTGAAGAGCTGAGGGACAGCGCCCAGGCCCAGAGTTCAAGCCCCACGACCGACAAAAAAAAAAAAAAAAAAATTAATTTGTATTATCTATATCTATATAGACAGCCTAAGTAATTTTATAAAAATACTTTTAGTATGATTGTGGGGTATTTTGTTTTGTTGAGACATGATCTTGCTGTATAGTCCAGGCTGAATTTGTGAAGCTCTTGTCTTTATATCCCAAATGCTGGGGTGAATGCCTAAAGATAGTCAGTGTCTGTCTATATTTCTTTCTCTTTTGCAGGGTGGAGGATGCTACATTTCCAGCAATTTGTCATGTGAGCCCAGGTGTGCAGTTTTTCCATTTATGACATCAGGTCAGCACTAAAAGCTTTAGATTTTGGAGCCTTTTGGATTTTGAATGTCTGAACTAGAAATGCTCAACATGTAGTAGGGAATAGTTAAGTTGTTCACGGAAGTTCCGCCTCACCAACTACCACTCATGACAGATACGATGTGACAGAGCATGGGAGATGTAAGCATCAGACACAGGATTTGTCCCCAAGTATAGACAGTGTAGCTCCTTAGGTCTTGGTCTGAGTGGCTCTTAGAATCAGGAGACTGTTTCTAAAAACAGCGCTGGGGATGGGTAGAAAACACAACTGAACTGTATCTGCCTGCCACCTTGCACATCAGCAGCCCTGGGCTCCTTCCCTGCCCACACTTGGATCCGAAGCAACCTCATCTGATACAGCACCCTGCACATGTCTCCCATTCGCCTATTCTCTTAGCTTCAAGCCTATGGAACCAATACTTGTACATGCCATCAACTCATATATCACACACAAAACCAAAGCCCGGGCAGTTCTCTATCAAGCAGGGCCTCCTCATCCAAGTTTCTCAGCTCAGTTATGAAATCTTGCTTTCTTTCACTGTTTCTACCCTTCCCTCAGCTTCCAACCTGTAAACAACTCCTATAGTCTGGGCCTTACCCACACAATAAGAAGGCAAGCCTCTCTCCACCCTAATTCACTCTCTTTGGCCTCCTCCCTGGCCTCCAGGCTTTTGACCTTGCCTCTGCCGGACAGTCTCCAGAGAGAGCAAGCCACACTCAGTCTAATAATGTTGCTTCCCTTCTCAGCACCTTCCGAAGGATCAGGTGGCCACCCTCCACTCCAGCTTCTCGGTAACGGGGTCTCTGGACTTGGGCACACTCACCCCCGATGCTCCTCAATCAGTCTACTTGCCCTTCCTCCGGCACCATTGCTGGGTCTTGGTCAGAATGTAACCTTCAAAATGAGACCTTAAGCCAGGCACCGGTGGCTCACGTCTGTCATCCTAGCTACTCAGGAGGCTGAGATCTGAGATTGCAGTTCGAAGCCAGCACAGGCAGGAAACTGTGAGACTCTTATTTCCAATGAACCATCAGAAAACCAGAAGTGGCGCTGTGGCTCAAATGGTAGAGCGCTAACCTTGAGCTGAAGAGCTGAGGGACAGCGTCCAGGCTAGAGTTCAAGCCCCACAACCGACAAAAACAAAAAGCCAAAATGAGACCTTTCCTAGCCCTCACGGCTACAGTTCCAATCTACCACTGCAGGTCCTACAATACCTCTCACCCCTGGCCTCCAGGGAAATGCGGGGGGGGGGGGGGGACAGGATGATGACATGACCAGTGTTCTCGGCACTTCTTTTTTCTTTTCTGGTACTGGTCCCGGAGCTTGAACTCAGGGCTTAGGCATTGTCCCTGAGCTTCTTTTGCTTAGGCTGGGACTCTATCACTTAACACACAGCTAGCTCCATTTCCAGCTTTTGGGCAGTTCATTGGAGATAAGAGTCCCAGGAACTTTCCTGCCCAGGCTAGCTTCACCGTGAGCCTCAGATCTCAGTCACCTGAGTACAGAGGATTATAGGTATGAACCACTGGTGCCTGGCTTATTTTGGCCATTTCTCTAGTCCTAGGGCCTAGAACAATGTCTGGCACATATACTTGGCAGCTTATGGAATGAGCATTTATAAGAACCTCCAAAAACTACTACACGTGCTGGAAGAAAACAATCTTCAAGGACTCCAGGGATCAAGAGAAGATGGACCATAAAAGGATAGTCAGCATTATGTCAAAGGAAAATCATCTCATCAAACTCTTTTTTTTTAAATTTTTTTCCGGTCGTGGGGCCTGAACTCTGGGCCTGGGCGCTGTCCCTCAGCTCTTCAGCTCAAGGCTAGCGCTCTACCACTTGAGCCACAGCGCCACTTCCGGCT
>NW_012267390.1:312060-335965 GCF_000151885.1 Dipodomys ordii
CAGAGTTCAGGCCCCACGACCGGACCCAAAAAAAGAAATACTTGTTTCAATTTTATAGTTGGTAGTTTTAGGAGTCAGGATTTTACTAGTATACGTTAATGTTCAAGGAAGATTCAGGGTGATTTCTTTCTTTTTGGTGGGTCGCGGGGCTTGAACTCTGGGCCTGCGGTCTTCAGCTCAAGGCGAGTGCTCTACCACTGGAGCCACAGCGCCACTTCCTCATGGTGATGTTTTTATATGTACAGACCATGTATCCCCTCAAAACCCACCCCTTCTAAAGCTCTCCCTTACCCTCTTCACCCTTCTTAAGAGTTTCAATAGGTTTCATTGTTTTGTTTTCAGAATTCAGATGAATGTCTTTGACCATATTCGTTGTTATTCACCAGGGAGAAACATTTAGTAATTTCTAATTATTTGTGTCCCACAGGTTCCCCTTAAAGGACTCAAAACGCCTGGTACAGTGGTTAAAAGCTGTTCAGAGGGATAACTGGACCCCCACTAAGTACTCATTCCTCTGTAGCGAACATTTCACCAAAGACAGCTTTTCCAAGAGGCTGGAGGACCAGCACCGCCTACTCAAGCCCACCGCGGTCCCCTCCATCTTCCACCTCTCAGAGAAGAAGAGAGGGGCTGGAGGCCATGGCCGAACTAGAAGAAAGGACACTGGCAAGGCCTCGGCAAGCGTGAGGGGACCCACAAACATCCCAGCTGGGAAAGGAGGCGCAGGGTCCTCGTCCTCTGGTGAAAATCCAATGGCCAAGCCAGAGTCAGGCAAGCCGAAGCGACCGGCCCTGCACGGCGACGCCACCCCCGAGGCCGCCCCAGAGGCTGTCCGCTGGGGGCAGGAGCAGCAGGCTTTGGAAAGACCTCCAGGAGCTGGGATGATCCCTCCAGTGGGAGGCAGCCGGGCAGAGGCTGGCCATCAGAATGCCGCGTCCCTGGCGGACGTGAGCGGGGCAGACAAGAGCGGCATTTCCATGGATGACTTTACCCCGCCAGGGTCCGGGGCTTGCAAGTTCATAGGCTCTCTTCATTCTTACAGTTTCTCCTCCAAGCACACTCGAGAGAGGCCATCTGTCCCTCGAGACCCTATAGACCGAAAGAGACCGAAGAGAGATGTGGAGCCAAGCTGCAGCGGGAATAACCCGGGGCCTGACAAGAGTGTGGCCCAGAGCCCCCCGAGGGCGTCGCTCACAGCAACACCTCAGAAGCCTTCCCAGAGCTCCTCTGCCCCTCCAAACGATGTCACCCCGAAGCCGGCCGCAGAAGCGGTGCAGAGCGAGCACAGCGATGCCAGCCCCATGTCCATCAATGAGGTCATCCTGTCGGCCTCCGGGGCCTGCAAGCTCATCGACTCCCTGCACTCCTACTGCTTCTCCTCCCGGCAGAACAAGAGCCAGGTGTGCTGCCTGAGGGAACAGGTGGAAAAGAAGAATGGCGAGCTGAAGAGTCTCCGGCAGAGGGTCAGCCGCTCCGACAGCCAGGTGCGCAAGCTGCAGGAGAAGCTGGATGAGCTGAGGAGAGCGAGCTTCCCCTACCTGAGTGGCCTGCTGCCCCCCGGTCGTGGTCAGTACCCAGCGCGCGCTCCCCCGCTTCCTGCCAGCTAGGAGGGTTCTTCCTGAAGTGTCCTCTGTGGCCACGTGGTCTCTGCAGTCTCAGGAGGGGCTCTGCTAGAAGCCACACTTCATATACCCAGGGAACACAGGTTAGAAGGCTGATCTCACAAGAGGCTCTGTACCTGGGAGATTTCGCATTCCCATACGGTGAGCGAGGCCTGCCCTGCTCAGCACAAAGTGCTTCTGCTGCCCATTTATTTGGACATAGTTCTGGCCAAACTCTTAGAATAAAAGTCTAGGAAGCTGGGCACTGGTGGCTCATGCTTATAATCCTAGCTACTCGGGAGGCTGAGATCTGAGGATCGCAGGTCAAAACCAGCCCAGGCAGGAAAGTCAGTGAGAGTCTTATGTCCAATAAAATTACTCAAAAAAAAAAAAAAGCTGGAAGTGGAGCTGTGACTCAAGTAGTGGAAGAAAAGGCTTAGGGACAGCCCTCAGACCCTGAGTTCAAGCCCCAGGACTGGGACAAAAAAGTAAAATAAACAAATTGGAGCCAGGTGCTGGTGGCTCATGCCTGTAACCCTAGCTACTCAGGAAGCTGAGATCTGAGGACTGCAGTTCAAAGCCAGATCAGGGGAAAGTCTGTGAGACTCTTATCTCCAGTTAACCACAAGAAAATCAGAAGTGACTCTGTGGCTGAAGTGGTAGAGTCCTACCCTTGAGCAAAAGAGCTCATGGACAGTGCCCAAACTCCCAGCTTACGCCCCGTGACAAAATAAATAAAAGGATAGTAGCCACGTGCTATTAGGTCACTCTTAAAATTCTAGCTACTCAGGAGGTTGACATCTAAGGTTCACAGTTTGGAGCCAGACTGGGCAGGAAAATCTGTGAGATTCTTATCTCCACTAAACTACCAAAAGAGCTGTAAGTGTCACTCTGGCTCAATTGGTACAGTACTAATATCCTTGAGAAAAATAACTTTAGGGACTATGCCCAAGCTCTGGGTTCAAGTCCCAGGACTGGCCCAAAACAAAACAAAAAAAGGAAATTCCTTTTTAATAATAATGCAGCTGGGTGCCAGTGGCTTATATCTATAACCCTAGCTACTCAGAAGGGTAAAATCTGAGGACTGAGGCTTGACGCCATCCTGGGCCAAAAAAGCTAAGCGATTCTATCTTCAATTAGCCAGCAAAATGCCTTAGTGGTCATCCTCATTCCAGAGCTATGAAAGAAAGAAAAGGTGCATCTTGTAGTAGAAAAAAAAGCCTTAGTGGGGCCACGCCTCAAGTGGTGGTGGATCAGCCCTGAGTGACAGTGCAGGGGGCGGAGGTCGAGCCCCACGACCGACAGGTGCACACACAGTGGTGTGTTGTCTCTAGGACAACCTTCTTCTACAAACATGGTATCCTTGTGCAAATAGGTAGAGTATATCTGTATATTTGCTGTGTTTCTGGGTTTCCCCCTCTTTTACTGTTGAGTATTAATGACTGTCCTTTGTTATGGGAAGGCATTTTCTTACTGCATTGTGCCTTTCATCTGTTGTCAATGAACATATGATTAACACTTCAGGCTAATGAGTTTCAGGGCCTTCTGTACCGGCAGAGAAACAGAAAAACCTAAGAGATAAGTTTCCAGGCCACCCTGAGAGGAGCAGCCAGTGGAGTTGAGTCCAGTTGGTATACAAGTACACTGTATCCTTAAAATTCTAGGTTGCTTTTGTAGTTTTCACACTTAATGTTACTCTTTGTATATTTTTCTGTTCTTGGACTTCCAAAGTTTGTAACTAGTATATTTTTTTCCAAATAAGTAGTCCTGACTTTATCTACATTGTTTCTCCTTTCTCTGTCCGAGTATGTTTCCCCACAGCTGTGATTGAGGCTTGGACACTATCTTAGTATGTTTCCCCACAGCTGTGATTGAGGCTTGGACACTATCCTAGTGTGTTTCCTGACAGCTGTGATTGAGGCTTGGGTGTGCTCTGCACTGGCCTTACCCTGGATTTGCTCCTGTCTGTGATTGAGGCTTGGGTGTGCTCTGCACTGGCCTTACCCTGGATTTGCTCCTGTCTGTGATTGAGGCTTGGGTGTGCTCTGCACTGGCCTTACCCTGGATTTGCTCCTGTCTGTGATTGAGGCTTGGGTGTGCTCTGCACTGGCCTTACCCTGGATTTGCTCCTGTCATTTGGGCCTCAATTCACTCTTTGTTTTGTGTCAGTCCTAGGTCTTGAACTCAGGCCTGGGCGCCGTCCCTGAGCATCTTTGGCTCAAGGCTAGTGTTCTACCACTTGAGCCATAGTGCCACTTCCAACTTTTTCCAAGTAGTTCATTGGAGATAAGAATGTGATGGACTTTCCTGCCTGGGCTGGCTTCAAACTTCGATCCTCAGATCCCAGCTTCCTAAGTAGCTAGGATTACAGATGTGAGCCACCAGTACCTGCTGGATTCACTCTTTAACCCTACAGTTATTTAGAGTGCTGGTCAATCAGCTTTCAAGTGGAGGAGTGAGGAAGCAGAACTTTTTTAGAGTTTAATTTGTGTGTGTGTGTGTGTGTATGTGTCCATCCATCTGTCCATCCTGGGGCTTGCTTGAACTCAGGGCATAGGCACTGTCCTGAGCTTTTGTGTTCACGGCAACCACTCTACTACTTGAGCCATAGCTCCAATTCTGGCTTTGTTTTTGGAGATGAGTCTCATGGACTTGGCCTGTCTGGTCGGGCTTTGAACAGTGATATTCATATCTCAGCCTCCTGAGTACCTAGGATTACAGGTGTGAGCCACTGGTACCCAGCTGCCTTGAGTTTCTTCTTATCAAACAGTCTTTGAGAGCCTTTGCTCTGCAGATTACCCTGTGCCTTAACACACAGCCTGTTTCTGTGCTTTGTGCGTGGTTTAATAAGGGTGTGTCCTCTTCACCTGCTGGCTGGTTCCTTTGACCCCTGCCCACCAATGCTCACAGAGTGAGTCAGCAGATCTGTTGACTCACTTCCTGATTTTTGGAATGGCAGGCTGGTCCTTTGGGATTCTGAAGCTGCCCATTTCTCCTGTGTATATGTCAAATCTTTGTGTGTCAAGATGTTAAATACATACATTTTCCTTAATTTTTATCAACACTGAAAAACCTGAGTCCTTCCTTTTTTTTGGGGGGGGGGGCTCAAATTCCAGGTCTGGGCACTGTCCCTGAGCTCTTTTTGCTCAAGGCTAGTGCTTTACCACTTTGAACTACAGCACCACTACTGTTTTCTGGTGGTTAATTGGAGATAAGAATCTCACAGACGGGCTGGAATGTAGCTCAGTGGCAAAGTGCTTGCCTAGCAAGTGCAACGTCCTGGGTTTGATCCCCAGTACCAAAAAAGAAAGACAAAAAAAAAAAATCTCACAGACTTTCCTCCTGCTGGCTTTTAACCAGGATCCGCAGATCTCAGCTCCTGAGTAGCTAGGATATGTAGGAGTGAGCCACCAGTACCTGACTTAAAGCCTTTTTTTCGGGGGTGGGGAGGTCCTGTCGTGGGGCCTGAACTGGGCCTGGGTGCTGTCCCTCAGCTCTTCAGCTCAAGGCTAGCGCTCTACCACTTGAGCCACAGTGCCACTTCCAGCTTCTTTTCTTTTTGCTCATGTGGTGCTGAGGAATCAAACCCAGGGCCTCATGCATGCAAGGCAAGTGCTCTACTACTGAGCCACCTTCCCAGCCATAAAGCCTTTTTTTTTTTTTGGTTGGTCGTGGGGCTTGAACTCTGGGCCTGGGCGCTGTCCCTCAGCTCTTCAGCTCAAAGTGAGTGCTCTACCACTTGAGCCACAGCGCCAGTTCCAGTTTTCTGAGTGGCTTATTGAAAATTCTCACAAACTTTTCTGCGCAGACTGGCTTTGAACTGTGATCCTCAGATTGCAGCCTCCTGGGTAGCTAGGATTATAGGTGTGAGCCACAAACACTCTAAACAGGCTAAAAAGAACTTCTTTAAATTATTGGCAGTTCTGGGTTTTGAACTCAGAGCAGGGGGCTTGCTGGGCAGGCATTCTGCCACTCGAACCATGCCCTCTTCCTTTTCGCTCAGTATTTTTCCAATAGAGTCTTGCCTGCATTTATGCCAGCCTAGCATATTTACATTTCCCACATAGCTAAGATGACATGTGCATACCACCATACCCAGCTTTTATTGGTTGAGATGGATTCTTGAACTTTTTGCCCAAGCTGGCCTCCAACCATAATCTTCCCTATCTCTACCTTTTCAGTAGCCAGTATTACAGCCATGAGTCACTATGCCTGGCTTTCTTCTGTTTTCAAGACAGACTTCATTATTTCCCAAAATGACCTCAAAGTCTGCCTTTTTCTGGGGGGTGGGGGGTCCGGTTGTGGGGCCTGAACTCTGGGCCTGGGCACTGTCCCTCAGCTTTTCAGCTCAAGGCTAGTGCTCTACCACTTGAGCCACAGCGCCACTTCCAGCTTTTTTTCTTTTTGCTCATGTGGTGCTGAGGAATCGAACCCAGGGCCTCAGGCATGCAGGGCAAGCGCTCTACCACGGAGCCACCTTCCCAGCCCCCAAAGTCTGCCTTTTGCCTCTTTCTGAAGTGCTGGGATCACAGGCATGTACCTCTGTACCTGGCTCACTCACTGGTTTTTGTATGGATAGAAGTTTTCAGTTCAGTTTGGTACCTATCTACAGTGGTTACAGGATCATAGGTTTAGCTTTGTAGCTACATCCCTAAGTGTTTGCACCATTTGACACTGTCATAAGTAATAAGAAGACATGTTTCTCCCGTCCCCAACATTTGATGTTCCCAGATCTTTGGATTTTAACTGTTTCAGCAGGTGTAGAAGTATCTCATTGTTCTGATTGACTGTTCTATAGTGAAATACAATTTCTTTGCCACCCTTTTCTGTGGTGAAGTACCCAGATCCTTGACCTGTCTTTTGATTGAGTTGTTTCTTCTTTTACTGTTGAATTGCTTTTTGTTGTTGTTGTTGTTGTTGTTATTTCTTCGTCCTGGAGCTTGAACTCAGGACCTGGGCGTTGTCCTTGAGCCTCTTATGCTCAAGGACTCTACCACTTAAGCCGCAGTGCTACTTGTGGTTTTTTCTGATTAGTTTTTTGGAGATAGTCTCATGGACTTTCCTGCCCAGGCTGGCTTTGAACCTACAATCCTCAGGTCTCAGCCTCCTGAGTAGCTAGGATTATAAGCATGAGCCACCAATGCTCAGTGTCTCTAGGAGGTTTTTGTTGTTGTTGTTGGGGTCAGTTGTGGAGCCTGAACTCTGGGCCTGGGCTCTGTCCCTCAGCTCTTCAGCTCAAGGCTAGCACGCTACCACTTGAGCCACAGCGCCACTTCCAGCTTTTTCTGCTTATGTGGTGCTGAGTAATCAAACCCAGGGCCTCATGCATGTGAGGCAAGCGCTCTACCACTGAGCCACCTTCCCAGCCCCTCTTTCAAACTTTTAACCCTTCTGCCTTAGCTTCTCAAGTATTAGATTCACAAGTGTCGCTGTACCCAATTTTCTCTTTACTTTAATCCATATGTATGTTTAAAGTTGGTTTCTCATAAACAACATAAAATTGGGTCATCTTTTTTTTATATTTTTTATTGTGAAAATACTGTACAGAGGGGTTACATTTACATGGGCAAGATAATGAGCACATTTCTTATCAAGCATTGTAGCCTCCTCCTTTCTTTCCCCTTCCCATCCTTTCCCATCCTCCCCACCCCTCCCTTGGGTCATCTTATTTTAAATATCCTCTGACAGTTTTAATTGGGATACTTAGACCATTCTCATTTAAAGTGATTATTGAAATTGTTATATTAATACTGGCCATGATTGTAACTGCTTTCTATTTGCTTCTTTTGTTTTCTTCCCTAGTTTTTCCTTTGTCTTTTTTTTTTTCTTCTGCCACTACTGGAGCTTGAACACAGGACCTAGGTGATATCCCTTAGCTTTTTAGCTTTTTTGTTTTTCTAAGTTAAGTAGTTGTACAAAGAGTCTACAGTTCAGTAACTCAGGTTCTGAATCCAGCGCCTCCTGATCAGTGCGCCTCCTCCATCAGTCTACCCCAGTGTTCCCCACCCTATCCCTCCCTATACATCAAACATAGTGACTACATTTGCTCACTTTTCCTCTCTCCATTCCTGTGGCACCCCCACATCACCCCCCCATTTCTGCTTGTTGGTGTTAATTTTGTTAAACAGTTCATTAGTTTTGTGGAGTTATGCCATTCACTAAGTCCTTTGACTTTTATCTAGCTCTCTACCACTTAAACCACAATTTCACCTGCAGCTTTTTGGTGGTTAATCAGAGATATGTGTCTCAGAGATATCAGTCTCAGACTTTGTTCTCCAGGCTGGTTTCAAACCACACTCCTCAGATCCTAGCAACCTGAGTAGCTAGAATTACAGGCATGAGTCACCAGTGCCCAGCCCTTCTCTCTCTCTCTCTCTCTCTCTCTCTCTCTCTCTCTCTTGCCAATCCTGGGGCTTGAACTCAGGGCCTGGGCACTGTCACTGAGCTTTTTTGCTCAAGGCTAGCGCTCTACCACTTGAGCCACAGCACCACTTCCGGCTTTTTTCTTTTTGCTTATGTGGTGCTGAGGAATCGAACCCAGGGCCTCATGCATGCAAGGCAAGCGCTCTACCACTGAGCCACCTTCCCAGCCCTCCAGGGCTTCATGAATGCTAGGCAAGCACTCTACCACTAAGCCACCTTCCCAGTCCTCCTTCTCTTTTTTTTAACAGCATTTTACATGGTTTTATTTTCTCACTACTCCTTAACTTATCAATAATACTTCTTTTTAAAACTTTTTAGGGCTGGGAAGGTGGCTCAGTGGTAGAGTATTTGCCTAGCATGCATGAGGCCCTGGGTTCAATTCCTCAGCACCACATAAGCAGGGAAAAAAAGCAAGAAGTGGCGCTGTGGCTCAAGTGTAGAGTGCTAGCCTTGAGCTGAAGAGCTGAGGGACAGCGCCCAGAGTCAGGCCAAAAAACAAAAGAACTTTTTAGTGATTTGTCCTAGAGCTGGCACTGCACATTCAGAGCTAGTCAGGTCCACCTTCAGCAGCCCCACGCCTCTCCTCTGTCCTTCCTGACAGTCCCTCCCGTTCTTTATGGAATAGCTGCTGTCAGCCATTATGTTATTATAAGAATAAGCGCTGGGTGCTAGTGGCTTACACCTACCTGTAATCCTAGCTACTGAGGAGGCTAAGATCTGAGGATCAAGGTTTGAAGTCAGACAGGGCAGGAAAGTCTGTGAGACTCTTATCTCCAATTGACCATAAAAAATAAAAATAAAAAAATAAGCTAGAAGTGGAGCTCAGGTGGTAAAGTGCTAGCCTTGAGCACAAAAGCTCAAGAATAAGAAGAACATACACTATGTTGAGGCCTCAATGCTATCTTATTCCTTTAATGGTGCTCTTCCTTTCTTGATTTCGTGTTTTTTTCCTGGAGTGTATCATACACCTTCTCCAGAAAATCTTTCCATATTTCTTGCAGGGAATAAATTCCCTCAGGTTTTTGTTGTTTTTTGTTTGTTTGTTTTGCAAAAGCATTCAGCTTTTTTTTTTTTTTTTTGGTTGTCCGTGGGGCTTGAACTCTGGGCCTGGGCGCTGTCTCTCAGCTCTTCAGCTCAAGGCCAGTGCTCTACCACGTGAGCTACAGCGCCACTTCCGGTTTTCTGGTGTTTTATTGGAGATAGGAGTCTCACAGTCTCTCCTGCCCGGGCTGGCTTTGAACCAAGATCCTCAGATCTCAGCCTCCTGAGTAGCTAGGATTACAGGCGTGAGCCACCAGCGCCCGGCTAAATTTGGGTTTTTTGTTTTGTTTTGTTTTGTTTTGGGTCCGGTCGTGGGGTCTGAACTCTGGGTCTGGGCGCTGTCCCTCAGCTCTTCAGCTCAAGGCTAGCACTCTACCACTTGAGCCACAGTGCCACTTCCGGTTTTTTGCTTTTTGCTTATGTGGTGCTGAGGAATCAAACCCAGGGCCTCTGGCATGCAAGGCAAGCGCTCTACCACTGAGCCACCTTCCCAGCCCTTGCATTCAGCTTTTTAATGATAATAAAGCAATGCAGGCATTCATTAGGTTAAAGCTGTCTTGCTCTGTTACACACAAGGGTCATCAATGGTGAAATTACTGTGATGTGCATCTGCTGTCTGGAAGTTCAGTTTAAAAACAAATTTAAGGGTTGGGAAGGTGGCTCAGTGGTATAGAGTGCTTGCCTTGCATGCCTGAGGCCCTGGGTTCCATTCCTTAGCACCACATAAACAGAAAAAGCCGGAAGTGGTGCTGCGGCTCAAGCAGTAGAGTGCTCGCCTTGAGCTGAAGAGCTGAGGGACAGCGCCTAGGCCCAGAGTTCAGGTCCATGACTGGCAAAAAAAAACAAAAACAAATTTAACTTGACTACTGTTGACCTCTCAGGAAACAGTGGGGAAACCATCTGCAGGTGCCTGAAATCGCTACACATAGGTCTATAGAAACAAGCCTCCTGGTGCGGACGCTTGGTTTTGCCAGGACACCCCCATTTTAGGGTGTTTGGACACACACCTCTGCTGGATAATTTACTTTGAGGAAAGAGTGTTTTTTCTTCAGTATTAGGTCTCTTCAATGATCAGTCAAACCTCTCCCCTCAGACATGTCTGGTTTATCACTCATCCTGAGTAAAAGGCTGAGGGCCTGATTCAGGCTCCCAGGAGGACACTGGCAGGCAGACTGTGGGCTGGACCTGGGCTGGCTGGGTCAAATTCCCTCAGCTTTTACCTGAAGTATTTCTTCCTTACCTCTCAGGCTGGCAAGCTTTCTACAATGGAGATGCCCCCAAGCTCTCTATGGGCTTTTGCTGCCTTGAGTTCAGCCTCCTGAGTTCTGAGATTACAATTATGAGCCCCCATGTCCAGCTCCATTTTGGTTTTTAGCCAGGTCTGAGGGCCCTTGCAGGAGCCTAGCCAGGGCAGTCTCCTGTAATGTCTAACGGTGAGCACTAGATGGCAGAAAGGGAGGTAAATTGGTATGAAGTAGCACCGTGAACTGAGTGGCCATAGGTGCCGAGGGCTTCGAGCTCCTCTGTTCTAGTCCTCTGGGAACCTCTAGTAAGTGCCCCTGGCCCTCGGTGCTGTGAGCCACTCCTGGGCAGGAGCCCTGTCAGCTGGGGTGCAGGGAGGAACAGCGATCTGTACTCAGCCCTGCAATGGCCTGTGGCTCTGCGCTGTGGCCTTTACAAGTGTAGCTTGTCTCCTTGGGGGTCACAGGAAGGGTCGGAGCTGGGTGCAAACATGCCCTTTCCCCGGTGAGATGTGTCACTGTGGAGCAGCCTGGCTCCAGAGAAAGCTTCATGCTGATTTCAGGATAGCCTGCTGCCCCAGCTTCTTAAGGTGTGGATTTGGTGGCCTTCCAAAACCCCTGAAAATGTGGGGCCCCAGGACTGCAGTCCCAGATTTGGTCTTGCTTTTCAGCTTCCTGCATTCATTGGAGGCACCCCAACTACACCGACCCTGGCTGTGCTTCTGTTTTGGGAGAGCCCCCCCCTCCCCCGCTGGCCTCATTTCCCTCTTTGTTTCTGTGTTTTTCTTAGTGTAAGATGAGACTATGACTTGCATGCCTTTTACTATGGAAATTGGACCTGGAAGCTCACCCACCCCGTTATTCTGATGTAACAGCCCAGACTTCTATATTTAACCCTAAGCCAAGGTAGAGGGAAGCCTGCTTATTCTCTTTTTTTTTAATGGCAATACTGTGTTTGAACTCAGGGAGCTGTGCTTGCTAGACAGGTGCTCTACCACTTGATCTACTCTTCCAGCCAGGCCAGCTGACTTGAAGACAAGAAACTACACTTCAGAAGCCCTTGGAATGTCTATTTTAGCTTCTGCTATGTTCCTGGGTCAATGTGTTTTCCTCATCTAATGAGTTGGTTCTTTGCTTTCCTATTCAGTGGACATAGCAAGCAGGAAGGCTTGCTCCTCACTCTACACAGGACTTTTAAGCTCCTGGGCTCATCTCTCATGGATAAAATGCAGCTCTTTCAGCCCTAAAATTCTATGATCTCCAGGACCTGAGATCCTTGTCTTCTACTTTCTTGTGGGACATGATCTTTGATAGTGGACTACATTTCCCAGAATGCTCTCTTAAGATTTGGCATTCACTTCCTGAAGCACATTAACAGCCAGGTGCAAACATTTCCCGTCATGGCAGAAAACGACCTTGAGGAACCGTGACCGTGTGTCTTCCTGGAGTTCAGACAGCGTAGGGATGGGTAAGCCTGCTTTCAATGTCTAGGGACAGAAGTGGAAATTTAAATTTTATTTGTAGACAGTTTAAATTTTTATTTTTGCAATTTGTTTGAGATAATAAAAGGAAAATGAAACCTATCTGATTTATTTTTAAGGAGATTAAAAGTTGCAAATAGGCTAGATCCTTAAACTTTTCTTTCTTTTTTCCTTTTCTTTTCTGTCTCTTTTGTTGTTGTTGTTGTTGGTTGTGGGGCCTGAAATCTGGGCCTGGGCGCTGTCTCTCAGGTCTTCAGCTCAAGGCTAGTGCTCTACCACTTGAGCCACAGCACCACTTCCAGCTTTTTCTGCTTATGTGGTGCTGAGGAATCGAACCCAGGGCCTCAGGCATGCAAGGCAAGCGCTCTACCACTGAGCCACCTTCCCAGCCCCTCTGTCTCCTTTTTCTTAAACAAAGTTTTGCTCTGTAACCCAGGGTAACCTGAGCTCCAGTCCTCTGCCTCAGCTTCCCTAGTGCTGGGATTATAGGCATGCTCCGCTCTTCTTGTCTTCTTTTGTGTTTGATTTTTCTACTGTTATGTGCAGAGAAGTTTCATAGCTCAGGTAATGAGTACATATCTTTTTGGACAGTGTCACCCCTTCCTTCGTTCTCCCAGTTTTTCCCTCCCCTCCCCATCCACAAGTTACACAGTTCATTTTCCACATAGTGTCTAGTGAGTACCACTGCTGCATTTCTTCACCTTCTGTCCCTCCATTTTTGTGCCTCCCATCCCCTCCCAAAGACAAATACATGAACAAACAAGGCAAAAAGAAAACAAAAATAACAGAAAGCCTCTTATTTCCATGTCCTGGAGTTCATTTTGATACATACTATTTTATATGATCAGAGTTATTTAACATTTTGTTTTAATGAAGCCTAATTTACATAGGGCAAAATGTACTTTTTTTTTTTTTTTAACTGATCCTGGGTCTGGACGCTATCCCTGAGCTTTTCTGCGCAAGGCTAGCTCTCTTCCACAGCTCCACTGCCAGCTTTTTGGTGGTTAATTGGGGATGAGAGTCACAGATTTTCCTGCTGGTGTTGAACTGCGACTCTAAGATTTCAGCCTCCTGAGTAGATAGAATTACAGGTGTGAATGAACCACCGGCACCTGGCAATATACAATTCTTGAGGATACAGTTTGATGAATTTCATCACACATCCACTCTTTAACTCGATGTTTGGGTTCTATAATAATTTATTAGTCATCCTTACCCACTATCTAATGCTTCAGTGGAAGCAAGGAGACTGGCTGAAGCACTGGCCGTTACCAGGTGGGGTGGGGCTGAAGCACTGGCCGTTACCAGGTGGGGTGGGGCTGAGGAGCCAGCCCCAGGACAGCCTGCCTGACCCAAAGCAGGACCAGGGGCCAGTGCGGCTGAGAAGAAGCTCTGATTACGCCCAGTCTGCTTTCTTGGCCAAATTAAAATGCATTAGCAACAGCAAGCTAGGAAGACTTAATACAGCTTGAGGTGTATCTCAGAGCAGTTTGATATTCTACTGCCTAGCCAGATCTTTGGCTGGTAGCTGGCCGTGAGTGCCCTCACCAGCTGGCGTATGGACACGGCAGCCCTCCCTTCACTTCCAGTCCCGCCGCATCTTCCACCCTGGCATGTGTCTTTGGAGTCATCATAGCATACCTTGCATTTCCAAGTGCTGCGTGCTGTGGTCCCTGTCTGTGGGACCTGCCCGGCCACGTGGGAACCGCGTGCCCAGGCTCACGAGCCCTGTGTGGATGGCCTGCCAAGGCCTCATGTGCGTTCCCCATGTCACACTGATCCACAGTTAATAGAACAAGTTTAATTAGTCACAATCCAACAAGCACCGCTGGATGAATGGCTTCCGGCCAGGATTGGTGAGCACAGAAGGCTGCAGTCTCTCCCTGCCTGCTCCTCTGCTAGGTGTCCTTGGCGGCCCATGCAGGCCTGAGGCTGCTCTCTGCCTCAGCAGCGCTCGGGACCACGGTGCGTCGCAGGCCTGCCGCAGCCTGGACACTGGGCTCTCTGACCACCGTGGCCCTCGCCTGTGTGATCCTGTCACACCGCAGACCTCCAGTCCCCAGCCCCTTTCTCCAGTCCTCATTCCCTCCCTCCTGCGGCTCCTGCTGAGCAAGGCTCCCTCAGCTGTGGCCCCACTTGGTTGCTGAGCATGGAAGGGGCCGACCACAGCCTAGCCTCACGCCCCGAGGGCCCTGCACAGCCAGGCCCTGCCTGTGCCCCTACCCACGCACCCAGAGGAATGGCTGGGTGCCAGGCAGTTGGTAGGCCTGGTGGCCTGACTCAGACCCCTGGGCACGGCTTCTTCTGCACCCCAGCCCACCCTGTCCAAGTGCTCCACCTTTCTCCACCTGCCTGTCACCTGAGCACAGGATGCCCCTGGAGCATGACTTTCCGTAGGTCTCCCCACCTGCCTCCTTTCCACCCTCTTGGCATCTCGTCTGAGTTCCTACTCTTGAACATCTTGGCCTAGAGTTGAGGGAAGGCACTGTCCCACCTTCTCTGGATGTTCAGTTAGGCCTGGCCAGCCCTCTCGGAAGCCCAGGCCTTGCTCTCTCACCACCCACTACAGCAAGTTCTCACCAATATTTTATGGCGGTTTTATTGTTTGGTCCCTTTGCTCTCCATTGTGCTGGTAACTGAATACTTTGGTCAGCCGGTCAGTCCTTCCTGGCTCGCATGAAGCTTGCCTGTTAGTTACTTTTACTGCCCATTGTGACCAAACGACCAATGAAGACCTTAGAGGGGGAAAATTCATTGAGGGTTTCATTCTGTGGTGTCGTGGCCATGTGCGTGTGAGCAGAACATCATGGCAGCAGGAGCACATGATGGAGAAGATTGTTCACCTCATCTCAGAGAGAGAGAGAGAAGGGGCAAGATCACGTCCCCCAGAGGAATGCCTGCTGGCCTACGACCTCCGGCTTAGCCCCTCCGCCATCTAGCACCTCCCCAAGCCAGCCGGGGGCAGTGGTCCAGCTTCAGCCCCTAGCTGTGCTCTGAGCGAACCATTTCCCTCCAGCTCAGCAGCCATCGGTCAGATGTGAAGCCTGAGGAGGAAGCAGGTGGAGGAAGGCAGGATGTGCTGTGGGTGTAGAGCAGCTGTGGCTGCCACGCCCGGCAGGGCGGTGACAGCTCCGACAGGCCAGGTGGACGGGCTGTGTGGGTTCCCACCACAGAGCCTTTAATGCGACCAAGTCTTCAGGAAGTGGCTCTTCTGCCCCAAAAGTGAGTATTTTATGAAATACTAAAAGGTCTGCCGCAACAGGCCCTGGATTGCCAGCCCCCTCATGTGGAGCAGACAGTACTCACTCTGCAGTGCTGACTATGGGGGTGCTGGCCCAGTGCCACCTTGCAAAAGACAATCTGAGCGTGACAGTCTTGGGACTTGAACTCAGGTCCTGAGCGCTGTCTCTGAGATCTTTTGTGCAAGGCTAGTGCTCTACTTCATTGAGCCACAGCACCCTTCCATGAAACTACTTTTAAAGATACGTTTTATCTAACTCTTAGTGTTAAAGCATTATCAAGTCAACACGTGACAACCACTCATTTAGAATTTTCAAGATAATTGAAAGTTTGGAATAAAAAACTTGGAATTCTTTTTCTAGACTTTGAGAAGCCAACGTACATCTTCCACTGACAGCCTGTCCTGGGCCGCCACACTTGCATTGTGTGGCCTGTGTGTGGCACACGAGGGCCTGGCTACCATGCTACATTCTCTGACCTGCCCTGTCAGTGTGGAGGGACTTCCGCTGCCCTGTCTTGGCAGAGTGCAATGTTTTTAAAGGTCACTCAGGTTTTAGCATACTCTTCATTCCTTTTTTTTTTGGCCAGTACCATAGCTTGAATTCAGGGTCATGCCTTCAGCCAGCATTTGGCGCTGTCCCTCAGTTCTTCAGCTCAAGGCTAGCGCTCTACCACTTGAGCCACAGCGCCACTTCCGGCTTTTTTCTTTTTGCTTATGTGATGCTGAGGAATGGAACCCAGGGCCTCAGGCATGCAAGGCAAGCGCTCTACCCCTGAGCCACCTTCCCAGCCCCTTACTGTCCTTATTCTTGTTTGTGGTTACCTTTTCCCATCTCTGACCTGTCTCTCCTTGTCTCTGACCCTCAACATTTGAGGACATTTCCCTTAAGACCCCTCAGCACCAGCGAGAGGAGGACAGGTCTCCCCAGTCGGACACGGTGGCTGGGGGTGGGGATAGCAGTCAGTGTCTCAGAGAGGACCAGGCTAGTTCTGGAAGGTAGAAGCTGTCACCTAGCAATGAATACACAGAGGAGAGGACCCTGGAAGGTAGAAGCTGAGTGTGACCATACAGGAGGGGTAGAGATGTGGGAACGTGAGGAAGGAGGGCAGGCCTGGGCACTGGCCTGGAGCACACCTGTTACCACTACTGCATCTGGTGGCATCTCCCCTTAGTGAGCTGTAGGTCTGGGATCGGGGCACAAGGTCCTTGTGGTCAGGTCCGGTCCTAGCTCTGCCTCCTAAGAGCACGCAGACCCTTTCTGCCTGCCTGCTCTGCAAGCCTTCCACCCTAGGGGCAGACAGGGCTCGTCCCCTCTGGCCTGGTAACGGGGGACGAGAGTGCTGCAGGAGCGTCACTGGCAGGTGTGCTGCATTCTTGGGAGCTTTAAGGACAGCAGCCTCCAGGGGATGAGGGGGGCTTTGTAAGAAAGGATGCGCATTTCTTTCATTATTTTGTCAGTTGTGGGGCCTCAACTCTGGGCCCGGGCGCTGTCCCTCAGCTCTGGGCCCGGGCGCTGTCCCTCAGCTCTGGGCCCGGGCGCTGTCCCTCAGCTCTTCAGCTCAAGGCTGATGCTCTACCACTGAGCCACCTTCCCAGCCCCAGGACGAGCATCTTTCGAGCAACATGCAGGACTTCAGCCTGCCCCTCTGGGGTCCCACGAGGCCCTCCGGGACTCAGGCTGTCCTCCCTGCCCCACTCATGTCCCCAGGGAGTGGTGCCTGCGCTGGAGAGTGTGTGCATGTGCGTGTTGGGGTTACAGTTGCAGTCGCTGTTGGGGGGGAGGCTCTAGATTACCAGCAAGCCAAGCCCAGTGTGTGAGCTGGCTGGGCTTGTGCCAGCCCCACACTTTGGCCGAGGGCCAGCGCCCAGCTGGTGAGACCACCCGGCGGAGCTTGGGGCTTCCCCGGTGCAGGGCATTAGCATCGTGGCTGGGTTCGGTGTCGCTGGAAGTCCAACCTGTGTGCAGGCGGAGCAGGCAGTACAGCGGTCACCCTGCTGCCTGGGGATGCGCGCACACTCGCAGGCCAGAGGGCTCAAGAGAGGCCTTTCACTTCTAAACCTGATAAAGTCAAACCGGAACATTCTCTAAAGTCCTCCATCTTGGTGTGAGAAAAATGATGTCTCTGTATCCTGGAGTTGCTGTTTTAGATCGGTGAGTTGAGGCTGAGGCCTCCTCCCAGAGCTCTTGGTCCTCTTGGCTGCTCAGACCCAAAGCCTCTCTCCTCTGTCTAAGCGTCAGCAAATCCTGTCAGAAGCTGGTCCTCCCATTGCGCTGCCGCTGCCCTCAGGCCTAGGCCAGCCTCCTTGCCCACCAGTGTGTTTGCCATCCCTCTCTGACTCCCCAGCAGCTCCCCTCCCAGTGTGCCCTGTCATTGTACAGCCGTCCTCACTAGCGTCTCCGGGAGGCCTGGTGGAGCGTTCTGTGGGCCAGCTCTCACACCTCTCTTCCAGGAGCGTCTGGTGCGTAGAATAGGATGAGTGAGGGGCCTCCGGCAATAGCACCTGGAGGTTCTGCACCCAGTTCTTCCTTCAAGGGTTGTGATGATTGTGAACTTCTCCGGTATGTAATTAGGAAGCTTGATCCCAGTTCGGGAGGTCTGGAGCAGGGCCTGGCTTCCCCAGCCCACTGCAGGCTGACGGATTTGCCCTGTGCCTGCTTGGTGCTCTCCACCCACTTCCATGCTTGCTCTGTGCCCCGGCTCCACCCCTGAGCCAGGGTGCTTGTGTGTGCCACCTGTTCCGGGACCTCCTTCCTCCCCAGCGTCCCACTTCTCAACACTGTGTGTGTAGTCTAAGGATGTCAGAGGCTGAGCCTTGTCCTGGTCACCATCTTCAGGGGACCGGCCTCAGTGTCACATCAGGGCCTCTGGGTCCTGGTCCTCAGCGCATGTGTGCGGTCTAGGGAGGGATCTCCACCCGTGCTTCTCCTCAGAGCCACTTTCAGCCTTGGGGTTCTGCCCCTGGGTTTGCTGGGTGGGCTTGCTGGGGTGTCTGGGAGTCAGCCTGGCAGCAGGTGCTCCAAGGGACCCAGGAGGGTGCGGGGAGAGCAGAGCCACTGCAGAAGCCGTCCAGCCCCTCCTCCTCCCAGGGCGGCCTGGAAGAGCAGCCCCCCCCCCCCCGCCCAGTGCTCTTGTCTCCTGCTTGCTGGTCCCTGAGCATTCCAGCCTCTGCTGTCACCCTTACCCGTAGGAGAGAGAGCTGAGCCCCTGGACTCCTGCAGGAAGGGAGCCTCCTTCCCTGCGGTCCCCTGCTCCGCGGCCCGCAGCCACGTGTGACTCTCCCCCCGACTCGGTCAGGAGCTGCCCTCCGCGCTCCCTTCACTCCGCAGGCCTCTGCGTCCCGTCCTTCTGTGGGAGCAGAGGTTCTGAGGACAGATCGTAGGGCCGTGTCCACGTGTGTCTGCTGAAGGCGTCCCCCAGGAGCGGTGCGCTCCCGCCGGCAGTTGGAAGGAGCCCCCCTCACTGACGCGCGTTTGTTTTCAGAGCCTCTCCAGATGAGCCCCGTGGTGGAGCCGCTGTCGTGGATGCTGGGCACCTGGCTGTCCGACCCTCCGGGAGCCGGGACCTTCCCGACGCTGCAGCCTTTTCAGTACCTGGAGGAGGCGCACATCTCCCATGTAGGCCAGCCCATGCTCAACTTCTCGTAAGTCGTCACCCTGCTCCCGGGCTGCCTGGGTCCAAAAGTCAGCCCAGCCAACGGGCGGAGAGAGGCACACACAAGCAGCTTTTGATCACCTGAGGCACAGGCTTAGTAAAAATAGTACTTTCTGGTTCCATTATATTTTTTTAAGAGGTTAGGTAGACCACAAACTAGAGGCTTGTTAACCCAAACATAAGCAAGTACACATGCTTAATGGGATCCCTGATTTCGGTCAATATTCCTGTACAGAAATTTGCCACTGTAGTGTCACTGAAGACAAGAGGACACTTACCCCAGAGCCAGTTGAGGGAGAGGAAACAGCACTGATGACTGAGCTCCGGACCTCACACTCTTGGTCGGCTCTTTCACTCATGACTAGTGATCTACCACTTGAGCCACAATTCCAGTTTTGGCTTTTTGCTGATTATTTGAAAAACAGTAGTCTCTCAGATTTGTCTGCCTGGGCTGAATACAAACCATAATGTTCAGATCTCAGCCTGCTGAATAGCTAAGATTACATGCATGAGCCACTACTGCCTGGCAGATGTCATCATCATCATTTTGGGATAGGGCTTCTCTGTGTAACACACTACACCGTACCTGTTTTTGCTGCTGTTGTGTTGTTTTGGTGCCAGTACCGAGGATTGAACTCAGGGCTTTGTGCTCTTACCTTGGCTTTTTTCTCAAGGCTGGAACTCTACCATTTGAGTCATGCCTCCAGTAGTACCTCTTTTAAAGAGACAGATACTTGGGGTGGAGAAAGGAGGGTCATGATTTGAGGCCAGCATAGGCAAAAGTTAGCAAGTCCCTGTCTTAACAATACGCTGAGAGCTATGTGCCAGTGTTTATGTCTGTAATCCTAGCATCTTGGAAGGCTGTGACTTCTGTCGTGGGGCTTGAACTCTGGGCCTGGGCGCTGTCCCTCAGCTCTGCAGCTCAAGGCTCTACTACTTGAGCCACAGCGCCACTTCTGGTTTTTCTGGTGGTTTATTGGAGACAAGAGTTTCATGGACTTTCCTGCCCAGGCTGGCTTTGAACCTCAATCCTCAGATCTCAGCCTCTTGAGTAGCTAGGATTACAGGCGTGAGGGACTGGCTTATCTTGAAGACAGATCAAGAACCAGCGTCGTGCTGGTAGATGATGAGTACCTTCTCAGGCCATGGGTTTAGGCCCTCCATTCAGAGAGGTTTCTCTTCTTTACCATCATGAATTTATAACGATGACCAAACTTAATTAGGAATCTTACCCTAATTCAATGCTTGTTTTCTTTCTACCATGTGAATAAATCGAGAGGAAGGTTTTGCTGGGATTGTCCACAGTATTTATGACGTGCCTAGGACTGGGAACCATGCAGGATGAGATGCAAGAGGGATTCTGGGAGAGAATACACCACCACATTAAGAACAGATTCCCTGCTGGGCGCTGGTGTCTCCCTCTGGTCATCCTAGCTACGTAGGAGGCTCGTGGTTTGAAGCCAGCATGGGCAGAGAAGTCTATGAGATTCGTATCTTCACAGGTCAGAAGTAGAACTGTTCTCAAGTGGTAGAGCTCGAGCCAAGAGCAAAAAGCGAAGTCAAAGCACAAGGCTCTGATTTTTTTGTTGTTGTTATTTTTGAACAGCTCGAGCCCTTCACAAATTCTCTAAAAACTATGCTAAAATTGAATCTTCTTCACATTCTACCCTTCACTTGTTTTAACATTGTTGAGCTCAGTGTAACCTGGGTGCTTCTTGGGTCTCAAGCCATCCAGCTAGCACTACTGTCAATCTTTCTATTCTAGCTTGAGGAGTACTAAGGAAACTGTAGTGTTCTCTCCGAGCCAGTGCTTCTCAAGACAATGTCAAGTCTCCTGAGGACCCACCACATTTCTAATCTTTGTCTTGAGACACGGCCTGAGTTGGAGCCTCCGTACTACCATAACACTTTTTTTTTTAAGTTCTTGGGGCTAGGAGCCTTGACCAGTCAGTGTCCAGTGACAGGTGCTGGAAGCCTTAGGTTTGATCCCTGCTCCCCTCCCCTCGCACACACACCCCTTCTGCTAGTGGTCTGCCCAGAAAATGATGGAGGAAGTAAAAGGGAGCCTGCGGACTAGCCCCAGCATCAGGTTTCACAGCTCTGTGGTCCTGTGGCCACAGGGCTGCTCTTCCTTCCAAGGGTGGTGGACAGCAGCAGGCCAGGTGCTCTGCGGTGGGGTTAGCCGTCTGCTTCACCTCTTTGACTCCCCATCCAGGTTCAATTCCTTCCACCCGGACACCCGCAAACCGATGCACAGAGAGTGTGGCTTCATCCGCCTCAAGCCCGACAGCAACAAGGTGGCCTTTGTCAGCGCTCAGAATACAGGTACTGCCTGCCTGCCTGGAACCAGGCCTGCTCAGGGTGCCACACATCTCAGGTGACTTGGGGTGTGTCCCTGCTCCTGGATGCCTGTTTGTGGGGACAGTGGAGGCATGGTGTCCTTGAGGCTGTGAACTGCAGCTTGACCTCCTCCTAACGTCCTCCCCAGCAGATGCTGCTCAAGGGACAGGGGTCAGAGAGCAGCCAGCCTGCCTGCAGGGTCTGTCTGGACATCAGCCAAGCTCATTACTTACAAAGTACTCAAAAACAGCCTGCGTGCCCTTGCCCTTGACCTTGACAGCTCCTGTGGAGGATGTACCAAGCCTGACACGCAGCTGCCCAGGGCACTGCTAGTGTGGTAGAAGACAGAAGGGAGCCAAGAGGCTACCCAGGTCCATCCTTTTCCCTTTGCCCAGGGTGCAGGCTGGGCTCTGCCTGGGGTGGAGCTGCTCCCAGGGCTGGCTGCCCAGCCCTTTGAGGAGTTCTAGGGAGGGAGTGTGGGGTCCAGGACACCTACACAGGAGTGGCTCTGCACAGAGTACCTGTCCATGAAGAGAAACGCAAAAGCAAAGACCTGTATCCTGCATCTGCGTTCCCTGCTACTCAGAAGGATGAGACAGGAAGCTTGCTCAAGTTCACAAATTCCAGACCAGGGCTGGGAAGGTGGCTCAGTGGTAGAGTGCTTGCCTTGCATGCATGAGGCCCTGGGTTCGATTCCTCAGCACCACATAAAAAGCCGGGCTTGGTTAGAAATGTACGCGTTATCCTGCCCATGCAATTGTAACCCCTCTGTACAGTATGTTCACAAATAAAATTAAATTAAAAAAAAGAAAAAAGCCAGAAGTGGCGTTGTGGCTCAAGTGGTAGAGCGCTAGCCTTGAGCTGAAGAGCTGAGGGACAGCGCCCAGGCCCAGAGTTCAGGCCCCACGACCAACCAAAAAGAAAAATAAAAAGGAACTGGATGTGTGGCTTAAGTGACAGAGCATGTGCCTAGCATCATAAACAAAACAGTTATGAGTCTTTTCCTTCTTGATATCTAGAAGGCAAAGTACAAACAAAGAGAAATATTATACCTGGATGTTGCAACGTGTAGATTTCCCACTGAGTTCCTGACTACCCCTGGAGAGCAGAGCCGTGGGGGCGCGGCGGTCTGGAAGTGCTAACTGGCCCTCCCTTTCAGGCATCGTCGAGGTGGAGGAGGGTGAGGTCAACGGGCAGGAGCTGTGCATCGCATCCCACTCCATCTCCAGGATCTCCTTTGCCAAGGGGCCCCACGTAGAGCAGGTGAGCCCCCGGGCCTGTCAGGAGCGTCTGAGAACACTCGGTGGTTGACGAGTCACTCTGCCCTCTGTCCCCGCGTCGGTGTTCCCCCTTCACCTGCCACCGGCAGGCCTGTCTGGGGTCCCTCGCTCCTTCCTTAAACTCCCACCACGGGATGTGGATGAGCCAGCTGAGGGACAGGCAGCAGGTGGTTGTCAGGTCTGTTATTTCCTCTCGTAAGCAGCCCTTTGTATTTGTGTTATACAGCTCTTTTTTTTTTTTTTTTCCTTGAGTCTGGACACTGTCCCTGAGCTCTTGCTCAAGGCGAGCGCCCTACCACAGGGCCACTTCAGGTTTTCTGGTGGTTCATTGGAGTGAAGAGTCTCATTAACTTTCCTGCCCCAGGCTGGCTTTGAACCGCGATCCTCAGATCTCAGTTTCTGAGTAGCTAGGATTGCAGGCGTGAGCCACTGCCTCGCTTGTGTTACACAATTCTGCAAAGGTATCTGTTGGATATATTTCTCATAGTTAAGTGATTGTCAGGGGGTAGGTCCATATTAAACATTGGTGGATGCATTTCTCATAGTTAAATGATGGTCAGGGTAGGTCCACATTAAACGTGGTAGATTCTGGCAAGTTGTTTTCTTGGCCCCTTGCATTTGCTCGGCAGGTGCTCTACTGCTCTGCCAGCCCATTTTTTGCAATAAGATGTTGCTTTTTGCTTGGGCCAACCTAGACCACAGTCCTGTGTTGACAGGTACCTGCTACTGTGCCCAGCCCTTGTGCTGCCCTGTAGCTAGGAATGACGGTTTAGGGAAAACTTCTCAAGCCACGTTCCCAAGTAGCTAGGATTAGAGGCTTGAGCCGGTGCGCTCAGCTGCTTTTCTTCACAGTTCCACCCCTGCTAGGATTGCGTGTGCGTCACTAGACCCCACGTCTCCACTTCCACCTTAGGTCTTTCAAATCTGATCGATGAGCCTTGGTTCGGAAAGGGTTCATGTCCCCTGCTGTTGGCCATTTTATTCCTTCCTCCTTGTGGAAGAGAGGACAGTTGGGCAGTAGAACTGTGGTCTCGTCAGTGTATACGAGCTGTGGGTAGGTGTGAGCTATGGCTGCTAATCTGTTGTCACTCTCTGTCTCATGTTTTCCAGACTGTGGTTGGTACAGTGCAGTCTGCCCTAGGTGCCAGGCTATTTAGTAGTCTCCAGGGTGTTTGCTTTATGTATCTGGATTCAGGTTCCCACTGGGGTGAGATTTTCTGCTCCAAAATAACAATGTTTGGTGTTCTTGGGTTTTCTTTCCTGTCTTTTTTTTTTTCTTTCATGTGGGTGTGAGGGTAGGTGGGTGGGTCCTGGGGCTTGAACTGTCCTTGAGCTCTTTTTGCTCAAGGCTAGCACTGTACCGCTTAAGTGGTACAACCATTCCACTTCTGCCTTTTTCATGATTAATTGTGGGCTTAGCCGGGCGCTGGTGGCTCACGCCTGTAATCCTAGCTACTCAGGAGGCTGAGATCTGAGGATTGCGGTTCAAAGCCAGCCCCGGGTAGGAGAGACCCTGAGACTCCTATCTCCAATAAACCACCAGAAAACCAGAAGTGGCGCTGTAGCTCAAGTGGTAGAGCACTCGCCTTGAGCTGAAGAGCTGA
>NW_012267390.1:336365-349639 GCF_000151885.1 Dipodomys ordii
CTGAAGAGCTGAGGGACAGCGCCCAGGCCCAGAGTTCAAGCCCCACAACCGACAAAAAAAAAAAAAAGAAAATACCAGATGATATTTTCTCAAGTAGCAGATGGAACACAGGATAGTGTTTCTCTTTGATTCTCCCAAGAACCTCAATATCATCAGTCATAAAGGATTCTATTTATTAAACGATCTGTTATACCTGCACAGGGTACCAGAGATGCTTGAAGTAAAGAACAGTGTGTTATACCAGGCTTCCAAAACCCATACTGAGACAACAGATTAAGGAGCCTGGTATAACACACTCACACCTGTCATCCTAACTACTCAGGAGGCTGAGATCTGAGGATCGCAGTTCAAAGCCAGCCCGGGCAGAAAAGTCTGTGAGACTCTGATCTCCAATAAACCACCAGAAAAGCGGAAGTGGTGCTGTGGCTCAAGTGGTAGAGTGCTTGCCTTGAGCTGCAGAGCGTAGGAACAGCGCCCAGGCCCAGAGTTCAAGCCCCATGGCCGACAAAAAAAAAAAAAGAGGGGAAGGAACAACTGGGTGCTAGTAGCTCACAGCGGAGTTCCTAGCTACTCAGGAAGCTGAGGTTCAAACCCAGTCCTGGCAGACAAGTCCAAGAGATTCTTTAATTAACCAGCAAAAGGCCAGAAATGGAGGTGTAGCTTAAGTGGTAGAGCACCACTTAGCCTTGAGTAGAAAAGCCAATCTAGAGCTCAAGGCTTGAGTTGACTTCGAACCATGCTTCTTAGTTCTCAGCTTCTTGAGTAGCTGGGATTACAGCAGGATTACAAAGCGTGAGCCACCCGTGCCTGGCTTCAGTGATATTTTTCTTTAAACTCACAAGCTGGGTGCTGGTGGCTCACACCTGTAATCCTAGCTGCTCAGGAGGCTGAAATCTGAGGACCATGGTTCAAAGCCAGCCAGGGAGGAAAGTCCTTGAGACTCTTTTTTTTGGGGGGGTCCGGTCATGGGGCCTGAACTCTGGGCCTAGGCGCTGTCCCTCAGCTCTTCAGCTCAAGGCTAGCGCTCTACCACTTGAGCCACAGCGCCACTTCCAACTTTTTCCTTTTTGCTTATGTGGTGCTGAGGAATCGAACCCAGAGCCTCATGCATATAAGGCAAGCACTCTACCACTGAGCCACCCTCCCAGGCCTCCATTGTTGTTTTTTTTTAAGAGTATGTTATTTAGTTTCCATAAGTTTGCGAATTTTCCAGTTTTTTGTTTTCTATTTTCAGTTGTGGGACTTGAACTCAGGACCTAGGTACTGTCCCTTAGCCCTTTTTTGCTCAAGGCTAGTGCTCTACCACTTTGAGCCATGGCCCCACTTCCAGTTTTTGAGTGATCAATTGGAGATAAGAATCTCACGGACTTAAGCTGGGTGCTGGTGGCTCATGCCTGTAATCCTAACTATTCAGGAAGCTGAGATCTGAGGATCTCGGTTCAAAGCCAGCCCTGGCAGGAAAGTCTGTGAGACTCTTATCTCCAATAAATCACTAGAAAACCAGAAGTGGCGCTGTGGCTCAAGTGGTAGAGTGCTCACCTTGAGCTGAAGAGCGCAGGGACAGAGCCCAAGCCCAGAGTTCAAGCCCCACCACCGGCCAAAAAAAAAAAAGAATCTCACGGACTTTTCTGCCTGGGCTGGCTTTGAATCCTGAGTAGCTAGGATTACAGGTGTGAGCCACCCGTGCCTGGCCAGATTAGATATTTTAAAGTTGAAGCCGCTGACAGAGTGTGAAGTCCACTGGCTCCATCTCTGGCTGCTTTCTGCTACCTGTTGCCTCATGCTCTTCCATGTCCTTCCCTTTCTACTTGTCCATCTTGCATTCTGCTCTCTTGAAGTAGTTACCGGAGATGTATGGAGCGCTCTGGGCCTACTGGTGCAAGCACAGTGACAATCACAGCCCTCCCTGGCTGTGCAGTATGTATAAAGACACCTCTTGTTGGCTTTGGGCTTGAAGTTTTTGAGACAGGGTTGTTGTGGTTTTTTTTTTTTTTGGTGGGGGGAGGAGTCCCCGGTCATGGGACCTGAACTCTGGGCCTGGGCGCTGTCCCTCAGCTCTTCAGCTCAAGGCTAGCGCTCTACCACTTGAGCCACAGAGCCACCTCCGGCTTTTTTCTTTTTACTTATGTGGTGCTGAGGAATCAAACCCAGGGCCTCAGGCATGCAAGGCAAGTGCTCTACCACTGAGCCACCTTCCCAGCCCAAGACAGGGTTTTGCTCTGTAACCCAGACTGGCCTGGAACTCACTCTGCGCTCTGTCCTGAGCGCTGGAATTACAGACATGGGCCAGCCTTTCAGGGGCTCTTGATGGAGCAGATTCCGATCCAGCAGGAGAGTATATTACCAGCAGATGCTGCTTGCAGTCAGACCGTAGTGGAGCAGCAAAGCCTCGGCACTGACTCTTGTCCTGCCCAGCCTGATGGGCTTCTGCTGCCAGGCCCCTGCTTGCCTGCAGGACACGGAAGCCAGTTACCGTCCACAGACCCTCCGCCGCCCTTCTGAGCTGCCTTCAGCCAGCACAGAACCCGGAGGCCCCCTGGGTTTCTCACCTTCACTCACATCCTCACCCTCTTCCCACTTGTTTTACAGCTGTGTCTAACTTGCCGTTTACCCCACACGGGGCTTGATGTGAGTCACTGCTGTGTAGTTATAGAAGGCCTAGATTATTCTCACTGCAAGAGTCAAGTTCTTTTTGTTTTTTTTTTTGCCGGTGGACCTGAACTCTGGCCCTGGACGCTGTCCCTCAGCTCTTCAGGTCAAGGCTAGCGCTCTACCCCTTGAGCCACAGCTTTCTCTGTTTATGCGGTGCTGAGGAATCGAACCCAGGGCCTCATGCATGCAAGGCAAGCGCTCTACCACTGAGCCACCTTCCCAGCCCACAAGAGTCAGCTTCTGTGCTTCAATTCTGGCTTGGTTTCTATAGGCGTAGCCACCCCCACGCGAGGCGTCTGCCCACATTTCCCTGTTTTCTTACCATCTCGTAAATGAAGCAGTTGGCTTTCTCCTGAGTTTTCAGAAGACATTCTGTATAGGAAGCTCTAGAGATGACTCAAGGTTTTTTGTTGTTGTTTTGGTTTGGTTTGGTTGGTCGTGGGGCTTGAACCCTGGGCCTCAGCACTGTCCCTCAGCTCTTCAGCACAAGGCAAGTGCTCTACCACTTGAGCCACAGCATCACTTCCAAATTTCTGGTTTTTTTGTTTTGTTTTGTTTTGTTTTGAAGATAAGAATCTCATGGACTTTCCTTCCCGGGCTGGCTTTGAACCACCATCCTCAGATCTCAGCCTCCTGAGTTGCTAGGATTACAGGCGTGAGCCACCAGTGACTCAAGGTTTTGTCTGTGGTCACCCTACCTAAAAAAAAAAAAGGCCAGGCACTGGTGGCTCAGCCTGTGATCCTACCTACTGAGGAGGCTGAGATTTGAGGATCATGGTTCAAAGCCAGCCAGGCAGGGAAGTCCATGAGACTCTTACCTCCAATTAACCACCAGAAAATCAGAAGTGGTGCTATGGCTCAAGTGGTAGAGCACTTGCCTTGAGCTGAAGAGCTCAGGGACAGCGCCCAGGCCCAGAGTTCAAGCCCTACGACCGACCCCCCCCCCAAAAAAAAAGGCCCATTTGAAATAAAGTACCTGATGTGTTTCTGTTTAGCCCTGTCAGCCTCCAGCCCTGGGCCACTTCTCTGTGGGCCTCTAGCCCCAGCTTGGGGCCTGCACTACCTCCCGCACTCAGCCCCGCATCAGGGCAAACATGCCCAGCCAGGGCCCCCACCTCCCTCCTTCCTGGGCCTTGGTCCTTGCTGCCATATGGTTCCTTGGAGGTTTAAAGATCTTCTGGCTTTTCTCTGTAGAGGGCTGGGGAATCACAGAGCAGTCTGTATGCTCTAAGGGTTCCTGGGTGGGTGCAGAGGGGCCTGTGGAGCCCGGTGGCCACTGGTCACAAGTCTATGCTTGCATCCATGTATCACCCAGCATCCCAAACAAGGGCTGACTCAGGACACGACCCAAGTTCTTGTGGACAGAGCCGCATGATGTGTTCTGGTGGATTTGTGGCTCCAAAGGTGCTGCTACCAAGCTCTCCAGAGGAGCATTTGGCACAAGCTCTACTGAAGAACAGAGCTTTGGGCAGGTCTTAGTTGAGGCAGGGACAGCGTTCACGGTTGGTCTCTGGAGGCGGCCGAGGGGATGGGACCGAACACCGTGGTCTTGGTCTTGGCTTGCTCCAAGGTAGTAGAGCAGCATGGGGCGGGGGGTCATGGGGGGCACTCACAGCCCGAGGCCGGTTCCTGGCACAGGGGAGTGCTTCCTTGGTGGTTGAATCTTTTGGAAGTAAAATGTAGGTGCTTTGACTTGTTCTTTGTTCAGATTACTCGAAAATTCAGACTGAATTCTGAAGGCAAGCTTGAACAAACAGTCTCCATGGCAACCACCACACAGCCCATGAGTCAGCATCTCCACGTCACCTACAGGAAGGTGACCCCGTGACCCTGTGAGTGCACGCCCGGAGGGCCTGGCTCCGTCCACCGGGGCCTGCTGTGGAGGCGCCGGGGCCGTGTTGTCCAGGTGTTGCTTTGATGCCACAGAAAACCAAATAAAAGGCCTTTATTTTTATGGCTGAGGGTTTTGAATAATACCTCTGTGCAGACTGTACATTGTTTGTCTGCTGTCTGCTCCCATCCTATTCTCCCACCCGGTCCCGGTCCCCGTCTTCACCCCCCCCCCCCCCCCCAGCCCTGGACGGAAACCTGCTCCACAGTGCTGTACTGCTGGCCTTCATCCTGGGTATGTTTGTTTGTTTGTATTTGTCAGAGGGCAGGATGCTGGAGGCTCACGCCTATAATCCTAGCTACTCAGGAGGCTGATACTTTAGGATCACAGTTTGAAGCCATCTGGAGCAGTAAAATCTGTGAGACTCTTCTCTCCAATAAACTAGTCAGAAAAAGGTACAAGTGGTGCTGTGGCTCAAGTAGTAGAGCGCTCGCCTTGAGCTGAAGAGCTGAGGGACAGCGCCCAGGCCCAGAACCAGAGAAAAAAGGAAGAAAAATTGTTGGAGGATTTTTGCTTATTTGGTTTTTGAAATAAGGTCTCCATTTGCACCCCAGGCTGGCCTGGGATTTTCTATGCAGCCTTAATTGGCCTAGCGCTCAAATTTCTGATTTAGCCTCCTGAGTGCTAGGATTGTACACATGGACCACCTTGTCTGGCTGCCTACAGTTTGGACAAGAGTAAAATTCTTATTCCTTATCAGAGTAGACAACAAGTTGAAGGCAAAAAACAGCCAAGAGCAGCCCAGTGCAGAGCAGGGTGATACCAGTAGTGCTAACTGTAAGGTGTATTAAGTAGGTAGGTTTCATTAGGTAGTCAATGAAGAGAACACCACACGCTATTCAGGCAGGAAAAGAAGTTTATTTACCAAACTGCTGCCCCCTCCATGCGTGGTGGAGAGGCATGGCTGTAAAGGGAAAGGGGGAGGGGAGGGAAGGGGACCCACCTCAGGGCCAGGACTGATCTAGACCAGGGACAGGAAGGGGTGTGGCCACACTGGATCTGGATGTGACCTCAGGGTCTGGGACCCTCCTAAGGTCAGGTGTGTGGCCCATTGCTGGGGACGGCTCTGTCGGGACGACGGAGGACACCTAGAGGAGGAACTGGAATAGGTGGGGAGACACAAGAGGAGTGGACGCTGAGTGCTGAGTGCGATTTAATGCAGAGGATAACAAACTTTTATAGCAAAAAGTCTCCATAAGAAAGGGCAAAAGGTTACACAATCTTGCTACAGGGCTTCATTCTTGGATGGTCACCAGCTGGTCGCCTGATGGGCACTTGTTTCCGGCTTATCTCTAAGAAATATAATGGGTTTCGATTACCTTATTTCTATAGAGGCCTCAACTGTCCCATAAGATCTTTCCTGTTCCTTCTTTAATAGTAAGGTTACGGAGGCCTAGATCTAGCAAGTCTCTTAGTAAATGAAAGAGAGTAACAGGAAGTTCTTTCTCCTAAGTAGTTATCTCAGCAATTGCCATACATTCTTTCTGTTCTAACAGCCTAGAACTTCTTGCAAATCTCTTACAAACAATTCCTTCTGCTGAAATGACTTCGTGAAACCCCAATACTTTTATATTTGCTTATGGCTTGTCTACTAGCCTCCATAAGAGGGGTTTCAGGGTAGCACTTAACTCTGGTGAGTTAGTACTATTTTTAAGACACTCATCAGATATTGGAGTCGTCAACACTCTTAAGAAAGAGCTTTGAACAAGGGAACGTTGAGCATGAGTAAGTACAATGAACAGCAGAAACAGTAAAAGATTAATAGGCACTCTTATACAGTGAAGAAAAGAAAGGCAGAAACACATCTTTCCCAGGGGCTTGCCAGCCTTTCCAGGAGTAGGCCTCTTAGAAGCCCCATTCTCCGAGGTAGACTTCGGTGAAGTCCCAAAACTCAGAGATAGGTCTCTGAAGCCCCATTCTCAGGTCTGAAAGCTGGTTTCCCAGGCTAAGCAGACTCCACGGGAGTAGGCGGGGCAGCCCATGATGTGACCTAGCTGGAGGAGAAGGTGACTGCTTCCAGGTCTGCCAGTTACCTAGGTAACAGATACTGGGCGGAAACTTAGCCGAGAGGGAGGGAGGGGTCCCTGTGCAGACCTTACAGTAACTACCACTGACAATGAGGCTGGAGCTCAAGGCCAACCTTGACAACCAACATGGCATCTCTCCTGTGTGTTTGTGTGCACGGGTCCTGGGGCTTGAACTCAGGCCTGAGCCCTGACCCAGCTGTTTTGCTCAACGTTAGCACTCTACCACTTGAACCACAGCTCTACTCTGGCTTTTGGTGGTTAATTGGAGATAAGAGTCTCATGGAGGCCGGGCACTAGTGGCTCACATCTGTCAGCCTAGCTACTCAGGAGACTTGAGATCTGAGGATCGTGATTCAAAGCCAGCCCCGGCAGGAAAGCCCAGGAGATTCTTATCTCCAATAAGCCACCAGAAAACCAGAAGTGGCGCTGTGGCTCCAAGTGGTAGAGCACTCGCCTTGAGCCAGGAAATCTCAAGTACAGCACTTGGGCCTTGACTTCCATCCCAACTGAGTACAGCCACCACCACAAAAGGCGTGGACCTTCCTGTCCAGGCTAGCTTCTACCCACAATCCTCTGATCTCAGCCAAGTCACCGGCTTCTCGTCCCTCTTAAGAGTGAAGAGTTCAGAACATTCCAGTGCAGGCTTTGCCAGTACTGTGCTTTCGATCAACTCGTCAGTATCCAAAGACCCCAATACCTGCCATCTGGCTTCCCCCACTTTTTTTTGTTTTTGTCGGTCGTGGGGCTTGAACTCTGGGCCTGGGCGCTGTCCCTCAGCTCTTCAGCTCAAGGCCAGCGCTCTACCACTTGAGCTACAGCGCCACTTCCGGTTTTCTGGTGGTTTATTGGAGATAGGAGTCTCACGGTCTCTCCTGCCCGGGTTGGCTTTGAACCGCGATCCTCAGATCTCAGCCTCCTGAGTAGCTAGGATTACAGGCGTGAGCCATCAGCGCCCGGCTCCCCCACTTTTTTTACTAGGATTTACAAAGGAATTTCGGACGTAATGACATTTGCCCCTACAAGTTTGTTATGTATCTGAAAACAAAGGTATTTTTCTTGTTTGTTGAGACAGTTCAGTTTTGTAAGCTATCATTGAGTTGGAGATTCTCTTGCCCACAGCTTCCTGTGTGCTGGGATTGCAGGTCTTTACCACCACACCCAGAAGCCTTGACACACCACTGCATCCGAAGCCTCACCTGGCACACAGACATGTGCAACGCGGTCAGGAGACGCTCCAGCTAATGGTGGAGGTTCTAGGGTTCTGGGGAAGGCAGCAGCAGGCTGGGGAGGTTCTAGGGTTCTGGGGAAGGCAGCAGCAGGCTGGGGAGGTTCTAGGGGAGGTTCTAGGGTTCTGGGGAAGGCAGCAGCAGGGTGGGGAGGTTCTAGGGTTCTGGGGAAGGCAGCAGCAGGGTGGGGAGGTTCTAGGGTTCTGGGGAAGGCAGCAGCAGGGTGGGGAGGTTCTAGGGTTCTGGGGAAGGCAGCAGCAGGGTGGGGAGGTTCTAGGGCTCTGGGGAAGGCAGCAGCAGGGTGCAGAGGGTTCTAGGTTCTGGGGAAGGCAAAGGGTGCGGAGGGTTCTAGGGCTCTGGGGAAGAGGGTTCTAGGGCTCTGGGGAAGACAGCAGCAGGGTGTGGAGGGTTCTGGTTTCTCACTGCTCTGGTGGAGCCCTGGGGCACAGGCCTCTGAAAACCTGGAGGTGAGCGCTGCTGAAAGCCAGGTGTGCTGAGGCGTCCCCCTTCCCCTTCCCCTTCCCCCCCCCCCCCCCCCCCGTGTGCACGCCAGCACTGCAGCCCAGCTGCGGGAGGTGAGGAGAACTAGGAACATGGTGCCCAGGGCAGTATTCACAGATGGTGTGAGGCTGGATCCCCAGCCACCCTTCGTGTGTGAAAGGGGGGTCTGTGCTGGGGCTGGAAACTCTCCGGGGTTGCTCAGGTCCTCACACAGCAGCACAGGATTGAGCGCCATCTTGTTTGTGTGGGAGCCCACCCTCCTCCTTTCATCCTGAGCTGGGGAGGAGACCCAGGGACTTGCTCTGCCGCCAAGACCCCTCGAGACCCCAGCCTCTCTGTCTCTTCCCCTTCAGCCTTTCACCTGGAAGCTGTGCCCTGTGGGTGAGCTGAGGACTGCAGCTCCGCCCTGCTTGGCATCCGCTGGCTGGGACTTGCTCCGAAGCTCCCACATCCAACAGGCTAAGTTGGCTACCTCAAGTTCAGGCCAGAAAGCTAGCACGACCACCTCATGCTTTCCCTCTGGCTGAGTTTGGGGAGCAAGGCTGCTGGAGCTGGTACTGGGCTTGAACTTTGGGCCGGGGTCCTGTCTCTCCACTTTTTTGCTCAGGCTAGGGCTCTAACATTTGAGCCACAACTCTACTTGTGGTTTTTTGTTGGAGAGTAATCTCATCGACGTTTCCTGCTTGGACTGGCTTTGAATCATAATCCTCACGCTCAGCCTCCTGAGTAGTTTGGGTTACAGGTATGGTGCACTAGTGACCCTTTGAGTTTTTGGATTTTTTGTCAGTCGTGGGGCTTGAACTCGGGGTTTGGGCGCTGTCCGAGTTTTTGTGCTTAAGGTTAGCATGCTACCACTTTGAGCCACAGCTCCACCTCGTTTTCTGGAGGCTCATTGGAGATGAGTTTCACAGCCTTTTCTGCCTGGGCTGGCTTTGAACTGTACTCTTCAGATCTCAGCCTGTGAGCCACCAGCACCTGGCCCATGTCTGAGTTTTTAATCTTGAAACATGACTTTCTTGTACTGGAAACAGAACAAAGTTTGCTCCAAGAAGAGCTGAAGCCCGGCATCTGCGTTGTCCACATGCCTTGCTCCCTTCTCCATCTGCCAGCCACTGGACAGCCTCGGATGGCATGGAAGGATCCACAGCGCAGCCTTCGGGATCCTCTGCCCACCTTTCCGAGGGCTGGGAGCGTGATGGGAGGAGATAGGACTTTGCAGAAGGGAAAGGGGGCAGGGGAGGAGCTGAAGCTGGGCCCTAAGGCAGGGAGGGCGGTTTGAGGCCAGGACTGGCTTTGCCGTGGTTCCGGGGCCTTGTGTACAAAGCCCTGTCCTGTGGGACTCTAGCTTCACCCTGAGGCTGGTGAGGCTGGAAGACCTGAGCAGTTGTCAGGCTCAGCCCTGTGCTGTACGGAGGGGAAGCAGGCCGGAGGGCGGGCCTGGTCCCCAGGTGGTGGGCAGATGGGGCCGGCCCAGCCAGGCGGCTAAGCAGCTGGTGTTCGTTCCCGGTGCGCGTGTGCCAGCACGCGTGCCAGCATGGGCATGTGTGAACCCTGTAGGGCACAGGGGGGAGAAGCTGGCCTCTGCCTGGAGGTCTCAGGAGCCCCGACACCTGCCTTGTGCTAGTGGGAGCGCAGGGTGGGCACCAGCCGGACTCCAGTCCCAGCAAAGGCCGGGTGCCCAGGGCACACCGAAGGTGGGCAGCGCTGCAGTCCTGAGAGCGAGCGTGGCTCCGGAGCCACGGGGTGTGGCATGCGAGGTGAGCATGCTCTGTGAAGGACAGAGCCCTCAACGCTGCCAGCTGAGCACCTCTGAGCACTTCCCGTAAGCCAAGAGCACACGATGCCAGCTGGCTCGGGCTGGAGGTCTTGTGGCCCCCATTTCAGCCAGCGGGGCCCAGTTTCTACTCAGCCCCCCACACACACACACCTGCAACAGTAAATGGAGGCTCCACTTGCTGAGCCATCCGCACACCCTCAACCGTGTGCCCTCCTCGCTCTTCCCACGCACACGTCCTGGATTTGTCAATGTAAATTTGGAAACAAAGTACTTTTTGGGGGGCCAGTCCTGGCACTTGAAATCAGGGCCTGAGCTCCATCCCTGAGCCTCAAGGCTCAGGCTAATACCTACCACTTTAGCCACAGCGCCACTTCCAGTTTTTTCTGAGTAGTTTATTGGAGATACATCTCACACTTTCCTGCCCAGGCTTTGAACCACAATCCTCAGATCTCAGCCTCCTGAGTAGCTAGGATTACAGGTGTGAGCCACCCGTGTGTGGCAAAAACCAAGTTCTTCCCAAGTGCTACACAGCTCTCTTTGGGCCTGGGGAACTTGGTCTCTAGAAGCGAAGCTGGCTGGGCCCGTGGTTGGGGATGGCCCTCAGCTGCAGTGTGGGGCGGTGGTTGGGGATGGCCCTCAGCTGCAGTGTGGGCCCGTGGTTGGGGATGGCCCTCAGCTGCAGTGTGGGGCGGGTCTTGTGAGGTGGGAGGCCTGGGAACTCATGGCAACCTCCCTGAGCAATGCCAGGGGCACCTGGGAGGCTGCTCTAACGGCCTAGGGCCGGCGGCAGACGCAGCCGGTGGGGTAGGCGTAATTTTGAGGGTTTTTAAGATGGGAATTTAAAGCCCACACTTATCTTTTTTCCCCACTTTGCACAGTCAGTACAGTTTCATGGGGCTCCCCGGCGTGCGAGCGTGTTCCGGGCCGTGGGACCTGGAGCTTCTGCATGTCTATTGCCACATCTGACCCTGGGCTATCACAATTTTCTGCTGTTGGAAAAAGGCAGCAGAAACTTTCGGTCTAACCAGTCTACATGGACGCCCAGAAACCTTTCCTCCATTATTCTCAGACAGATTGCGCCTCCTCATTCCCTAGGAAGACTACTCACAGTGGCCCAGTCTAAAAGGGAGCTCTCAGCTTGAGTGGCGTTCTGCAGGGCCAGTCGCTGGGCTAGGCCCAGCCACGTGGGTGCCCAGACACAGGGCAGGCACAGCCTGAGTGCACCTGAGCACGTTCCCGCACGCCGCCGGTGAGCGCCGAGGGGACCACAGGGGCGGCTGCAGGGTGGCTCAGACAGTGCATCTCCGGGGCTGGACTTGCTCAGATCTGAGCTCTCCAGGGGTCTGGGTGGACACATCTGTGGGGGTCGCATAAGAACAGGCACAAGGATAGCAGGAGCCGGGCCCCATCGGCCCTTCACGGGGTGAAGTTTTACTGGGATCCAGCCTTCCCGCACTCTTCGTCAGACATGCTGTTCCGAGCTGCGTGCCCCGGTTCCCCGCCACCGAGCCCCTCAGGCTGCTCCCAGCACACAAGCCAGTAAAAGACGGCTCCTGCTTTGGTCAGGCACGGTCCCCCGCAAATGAAATGCACAGGGCCTGCTAGCCTCAAGGATCGAGGCCAGCCCATGTCCTGAGACGGTCCCTTCCCAGACTGGGGCCTGGGGCAGCAGGTAAGAGTGTGGTCTTGCCAGGTCCCTTCCTCTGGGGCCTGGAACTGGCCCTGGCTTTCTGGCAGATTCCAGAAGGGCCATAGGTAGCATGAGAACGCTTCTCCCCGCCCCAGAGGCTGGGTCAGCAGAGCAACTGGGCTCAGGTGTGGTTACCTCCCAGCCTGCGGCCAGCAGTCCAGGCTGTGGCCCTGACCAGATGGGCAGCTCATCTCTCTGGCAGCAGCAGGAAGAAGGCAGCCTTCAGGAAGCGGCCGAAACTGCAGAGTGCCGCCACAAACCAGTGGGAACGAAGGCCAGGGTCCGCGCTGACCACACACTTGAGGATGTCTGTCTGTGGGGAAGAGGACAGTCAGCCAGGCCCCAGTCCGGCAGCCTCGCTCTGGAATGCCTGTGGAGTCAGAGGGGACGGAGGTAGGGCCGTAGCTAGCTGACGTTCCAGCAGGGAAGCCAGCTCGCTGGACGGGGAGAGGCTCCCAGTGCGAGAGGGGCAGGCACACAGCACAGCCTCCGGGAAGGACACGCCCGGCTTCAGATCTTTCTTTGTGAAATGAGAGACTGGCTTTTCTAGAAAGCCAAGAAGCCCTGGAATGTCTTAGGTCCCTTCTGGAATTATCCACTCCTTGGCTGCTCGTTTCTGTCTATTCCTGAGTCTCCCCCTGGCTTGGGCTCTGATGGCCGCCCAGGAGCCCGGCGGCACGGCCGGCTCCGCAGGGGAGGGGGCGGCAGGGATGGCCACCAGGGTCTCAGAGGGCCCTGACCCCAGGAATTCTCAAACCCAATGTCCCTCACAGGGGCCCACGTTGTCCCTGCCCATCACTGCCCACACTACAGGAGAGCAGCCTCCACCCCAGAGCCTGGGCATACCTGCAATTTAGCCATCCAGACAGTCATGGGTCACTGTGGGATGGGGGAGGGGCACCAGGCAGTCATGGGTCACTGTGGGATGGGGGAGGGGTGCCAGGCGGTCATGGGTCACTGTGGGATGGGGGAGGGGTGCCAGGCGGTCATGGGTCACTGTGGGATGGGGGAGGGACACCAGGCGGTCATGGGTCACTGTGGGATGGGGGAGGGGTGCCAGGCGGTCATGGGTCACTGTGGGATGGGGGAGGGGTGCCAGGCGGTCATGGGTCACGTGTCAGCCGCGCATGGGGTCAAAGGGCCAGCCTGACCCCCACCCCTCTGGCTTCTCCTCCTCTGGGGTGGGCAGGACTAGGCTCTGAGGAGGATGGTAATGTTGCTGTGCACAGTACTGAGATAGCCCCTGGCCTGCAGTGGGCCTGAGTCCGGCCTACCCCGGG
Organism: Dipodomys ordii; assembly: GCF_000151885.1. Classification (NCBI taxonomy): domain Eukaryota; kingdom Metazoa; phylum Chordata; class Mammalia; order Rodentia; family Heteromyidae; genus Dipodomys; species Dipodomys ordii. The sequence continues at coordinate 349,410 of NW_012267390.1, forward strand.
CCGAGGCCATGGTGCCCTTTTGGGACCAGGCACACTCTGGGACAGCGTATTCTGGGGGCCCCTGGCGGGGTCCAGGAGCAGAGGATTGGGGTGCTGCAGCTGACATCCTGCCTGCCACCTGCACTTCTGCTGTCCTTCCCATGTCCTCTCCTGCCACGCCCCACCTCCTGCACCACACCCTGGTGCGCCCCCCCCTCACCCATCCTCCATGCCACACACACACACACACA
>NW_012267390.1:350319-355746 GCF_000151885.1 Dipodomys ordii
CCCAGTGGGCTTCTGAGGACAGAACAGTGAACAGGCACACACACAGAGCTCACCCACCCTCCACACCACACACACACACACACAGAGCTCACCCATCCTCCACACACACACAGACACACAGGGCTCACCCATCGTCCACACACACACACACACACAGAGCTCACCCATCCCCCACACACAGACACACACAGAGGGCTCACCCATCCTACACACACACACACACACAGAGCTCACCCATCCTCCACACACACACACACACAGAGCTCACCCATCCTACACACACACACAGAGCTCACCCATCCTACACACACACACACACACAGAGGGCTCCCCATCCTACACACACACACACACAGAGCTCACCCATCCTACACACACACACACACACAGGGCTCCCCATCCTACACACACACACACACACACACACGGGGCTCACCCATCCTACACACACACACACAGAGCTCACCCATCCTACACACACACACACACACACAGGGCTCCCCATCCTACACACACACACACACACACACACACACACACGGGGCTCACCCATCCTCCGCGCCGTCGGAGCCAGGTTGCCAGTGTCTTGCGCACAAACTCCCCCAGGCAGTCCACCAGGGCGTGAACCAGGGCAGGTTGGGCCTGCCGCACGCAATCCACGGCCAGCCCGGCCGCCACGGCATACAGAGAGACCACCTTCCCCCAGGTGATGCCTGTGGGAAGAGACCACTGCCCGTCAGCAGGAGCACAGGTCATACCTTCTGAGCCCCTTCCACCCCCCTGGGCCGGCAGCACGAAGCCAGGTGCCGCCCGAAGGAGGAGCCTGGCCGTCCTCCCAGGCAGGTGTTCAGGGAACCCCTCGGGCGGTCACAGGGCCAGCTCCAGTGCACGCCTGCCTGAGCCTGGTTGTGTGGAGGATGTGGCCGCAGGGCGGGGGTGGTCTGCACAGCACCGAGGCTGACGACGCGGTCCAAACCGTGCTGCCAGCGGACAGGATCGGGTCTGCCTCTGCTCCTTATAAAGATGAGGCCTCAGGGGTGCCTGCCCCAGACAGCTCACCCGGGGGCCAGAACCAAGACGCGGACACCTCCGGGAAAGGGCAGATGGATGGAAACGATGTGGGAGGAAGGCCTGAAGTCAGGACATGTTTCCCTAAGAGAGTGGGTAAATCATTGAGAAAAATAAACCTCTCCAGATCCAGAGTGTGAACAACACAGAGGCTGAGGAGGGCCGAGGGTGTGGCTCTGCGCAGATTATCTGCCTAGCACACATAGGCCCCAGGTCCAAGCCCTGCACTACAAGGAGGAGGGGGAGTGTGAAAAAGATGACAGGGCTGGGAAGGTGGCTCAGTGGTAGAGCGCTTGCCTTGCATGCCTGAGGCCCTGGGGTCGATTCCCCAGCACCACATAAGCAGAAAGAAAAAAGCCGGAAGTGGGGCTGTGGCTCAAGTGGTAGAGCGCTAGCCTTGAGCTGAAGAGCTGAGGGACAGCGCCCAGGCCCAGAGTTCAGGCCCCACGACCGGACCCCCCCCCCAAAAAAAAAAAAGATTACAAGTGGTGGTGGTGCATCCTGAAACCTCAGTGGAAACAGATCAGGAAGACATCAAGAGTGAAGACAGCCCAGGCTACCGAGGGGTGGGAGGCCTGGCTCGAGCGGCAGAGCATCTGCATGAGCGAAGGTGAAGACCTGAGTTCAAACCTACCGGCAAAGGAAAACACAAGGAAAGAGAAGCTCAAATAACACATCCTAGCCAGGCACGGTGGCTCACGCCTGTCATCCTAGCTACTCGGGAGGCTGAGAGCTGAGGATCACGGTTCAAAGCCAGCCCAGGAAGAAAAGTCATTGAGGCTCTATCTCCGAAAAACTAAAACCTAGAAGTGGTGCTACGACTCAAGTGGTAGAGCACTAGCCTTGAACACAAAGAGGCTCAGGACAGCACCCGGGCCCTGAGTTCAAGCCCAAGCCGGGGGGCAGGGGGGTAACATCTCCTCCTCACCATCCTTTCCAGAAGGCAACCTGAGACGCAGCCGGTCACCGCCACGTAAACCCATGCGGGGTTCAGGTAACCGTCTCAGTGTTGCGGGGGCACGCCCGCCCGCAGCAGCCCTCCCAGGAGCCTAGGCTAGCAAGTAACGCTGGCAAAGAGGACAGAACCCCAGCCTGCGTGACCTCTCGCAAACACAAATCAGACCACGGACTTGCTCACAAGGGCCACAAGGCGCAGACAACCCAAACGCCCTTGCTGGCCCAAGAACCCCACCCCACCGCACACGGTCCGGGGCTCCCCGGGCCGACACCTCCACTCGCTCGGAAGCCCACCCCAGGGTCCCTCAGGGGACCCAGAGCCAGTGCCCCTGGCTGCCTCCCAGTCCAGCACTGGGCAAGGGTGGGTGGGCAGCAAGGGCTTCCCTCCCTGCTCACACAACACCATCCAGGGCCTAACCCACCTCCCAGCTCCATAAGCTACCAGGCCAGAGCTGGGCTCAGAAGGACATGTTCCTCGTGAATCCAGCCGGTGGCTCACAAACAGGCTTGCTCACGGGCTGCAGTCAGATCCATAGGTGGCCACGTGCAGCCTCAGATACACCTCCGGAGAGCGCCCCTCAGTCCACGACGCTGGCCCTGTTCCCAGCCCTGCCCTGAGCCTCACTGGCTGCATCCTCCAACATGCTCCAGGGGCTGGAGCTCACCCACCAGCTCCCGGTGCAGCCCTGGACCACCATGGACACAGCCCCTGCCACGTGCCCACGCCCTGCGGCCCACGGGCCCTCTGCCCCCAGAACCCCACCCTCACACCCCACGGGGTTACACTGGCTGACGCTGTTCTCCTAGGCTCCCGGCCTAGCCAGGACTTCCCTCCCAGCAAGCCTAGGGCAGGGACATGGGACACACGTGGAGCAGCCCAGTGGGCTTCTGAGGACAGAACAGTGAACAGGAGGTGTCCAGCGGGCTCTGAGGACAAGACAGTGGACAGGTGTCCAGCGGGCTCTGAGGACAAGACAGTGGACAGGTGTCCAGCGGGCTCTGAGGATGGGACAGGACAGGCTGGGAAGAGCCCCTCAGCACCTGGTGAGCCTGGCTCTGAGTACAAGGAGAACAGGAAGGGCTGGCCTTGAGGGAAGGGCAAGGAGGCCACAGAAGGGTCCAGGTCAGCTCCCAGCTGCCTTGGAACACTTCCACAGGGGCTTGCGCGCAGCTGGGTGAGCCCTCACCTAGACCTTCCCACACTGGGCTCCACCCCGCGGCTCAGAACGCATTCCTGGACGCTCCCCACTGCCCCCAGCACCGCACGGTGAGAAGCCAGGCCGCCCTGGTGTCACCCACACCCTGAGGAGCACCACGGCCCGGCCGGTACTGGACCCGAGGGCCGGTGCTGGACCCGAGGGCCGGTGCTGGACCCGAGGGCCGGTGCTGGACCCGAGGGCCGGTGCTGGACCTGAGGGCTGGACGGGCCTGTGCCTAGGCCCTGGCTCACGACAGGCACCACTGTAGGAGTGCAGCACAGCTCACAACAGGTGTGTGCGTCCGGGCGGCTCCAGGACCCCATGGGGCTTGGTCTTCTCGGCAAGGCCACCCTCGCCCACACATGCTGGCCCTCCCCGGGTGTCCCAGCAGCAGACCCATCCTACCTGCAGAGAAGATGTGGCTGGCCACAGCCAGGAACGCATCCGTCACCACGGGCTCCGACTGCAGGGAGAGGTGCAGCTGGCGGGCCACGTTACGGTACACACTGGGCCGGATCTGCTCCAGCTCGTCACCTGTGGGGACACACAGGGCTCAGGGCCCACCTGTGCCCCCCACGGTCACCCCAGGCCACTCCTAACCCACCCCGGAGCCACGCCCCCGCGGAGCCACGCCCATCCCAGCTGACTGACTTCACAGGCCCAGGGGGCAGGACCAGACAAGTGCTGTGGGCACTCCCACTCCAGGCTGTGGTGCTGCCCCAACCCCCCCCCCCCCCCCGGCAGGAATCCTGCAGGGGGGAGTGGGCCCTGCCTGCTGGTGACTCTCAGGAGCCAGCCAAGCTGCTCAGGCAGAGCCCAGCCTGGCAAAGGGCAGGGAAGGGAGCCCCTACACAGGCCTCCGGACCCACGCTCCAGTGGGGAGGCCCCAGGCTGCCACACAGGGACAGCCTGGCATAGACCCCACCATCATCTGGTGATGGCTCAGCAAACAACCTGTAGATGCTGATCCACAGCCCCAGGCCATCAGCACCACCCACCGCCACCACCAGGAAGGGTGTGTGTGTGTGTGTGTGTGTGTGTGTGTGTGTGTGTGTGTGTGTGCGTGCGTGGGCGAAGCAGTGGAAAGATGGTGCCTGGAGCTCCACACTGCCACAGACTGGGAGTCCCCAGCTCAGCCAAAGCACACAGTGACATGCTGCATGCTGGACTGGCCACTGGTAAGGGCTCCCAGTCACGTCTAGAGCTGACCGCTCCATCTAATTAATGAAGGCCTAGAAGGAGAGCAGAGGCAGGGCTGTCCAGGGATGGGGGATGCCGTGGGAATTCTCAGGATGGCTTGTCTGTTTCCAAACACAGACCCTGGGGGCCCATAGCGGCTGGTTTGGGGGGCACGGCATGGCACAAAGGTGGGCTGCTTCCTGCTTGTGGCAGCCTGCAGGGCTGGGGGAAGCTCAGGGGTCACAGCACCACACTACGAAGAGACTTACCCTAAGACACAGAATCCAGCAAGTGGACATGAACAAGAACTCCTAAGGTCTGAGCTGTCTCCTGGGGTCCCTTCATCTGTATGGCAGGGCTGGTCTAGGCCCTGCCTGCCCAGCCCCAGTGCAAGGTTTGTGCCTGTTCCCCAAGCCTGTGACAGTGTCCTGGGGGGAGGCAGGCAGGTCTGAGGGGAGAGGCTAGCTGGGCAGACAGCAGGCCACCATCCAGCAGGACTTTCTCCCGGCCTGAGCCCTGCTTCTGAGGAGCATCACCTCCACAGCAGCCGGGTCTCACAGAGCCTGGCCCTGCTCCCTTCGCCTCCCACCCCACGCTCAGGCGGCGGTAATGAGTCCATGGATGGGACTCATGCCCCTCTGGGGCAGGCCGGGTGGACACATAGCATGCTGATGCGGGGCCACACAGAGCAGAGGGTCAGCCTGCGGCCACCCCGGCACAGGCCCTTCCCTCAGACCTCCTTCCCAGTCAGGCCGGGCGAGGTGGGCCGACCCGGCGGCCCCTCCGCCAGGCCCTGAAGCAGTGGAGGCGCTGAGCTGTGACCCCGGAATTGCCCCAATCTCGGGGAGAGGGCAGCTGAAAGGCCTGTTTTCCAAAACAAACATGCGACTGCGGTCCGAGGGCAAGGGTCACCCAGAGGCTAGCGCGGCCCTTCCCAGGCCCCTGCGCTGTGTCTGACGGGCCGCGGGCGGCCGCCCGGGTGGGAGCCCGGGAGCCGGTGCGGGCAGCCAGCAGGCGGGCGAGA
>NW_012267390.1:362889-363423 GCF_000151885.1 Dipodomys ordii
CCACGCCCACCTTCTCTGAGGGGTGACAGGCTGCGCCCTGCCCACGCCCAGCGTCTCCGTGCGTCTGCGCATCCAGCTTTCTCTTGGTACAGACGTTGCACATGTCATTTCTGCCACCTCAAGTGTTGTTGCTAGTTTATTTCACGGTGGTGGAATTCAGGGCCTGAAGCTCTCTAGGCAGGTGCTCCGCCGCTTGAGACACAGACATAGCGCTTTCTGCTTTAGCTGTGTTTTGGCTGGGGCCTTGAGCATTTCCCCCGAGCCAGGCTGGACCACTGTCCAGCTGTCCTTCATGGCTGGGTGGACAGCGATTGGGCACCACAGCCAGCTTGTTATTTAAGATGGATCTTAATCTAACTTGTGGCCCAGGCTGAGCTCAAACTACAATCTTGCTGATCCCAGCCTTGTGCAGAGCTGGGTTAATTAAGCGCTTCTTTTTTTTTTTTTTTGTCGGTCGTAGGGCTTGAACTCTGGGCTTGGGTGCTGTCCCTCAACTCTTCAGCTCAAGGCGAGCGCTCTACCACTTGAGCCACA